>NC_079191.1:431245760-431518260 GCF_029499605.1 Hyla sarda | reverse complement strand
TTTACATTCTTCGCAAGGGAGCAAAGCACCAAACGCCATGCCGTCTGATACCCGATCCAGTATCTACGATACCACAGAGGTAAGAATGAATTAACATGTGTTACACACTCCTCCAGTAACACAACATTATTCACCAAGTACCCAAAAGATACCTGTCACCATGTATCCACAAATACTACTGCATAATAAAGGATAGCTTTGGCTTCCAAAGAGTGTGTCTCCAGCTGTTGCAAAACTACAACTCCCAGCATGCCCGGACAGCCGTTGGCTGTCCGGGCATGCTGGGAGTTGTAGTTTTGCAACAGCTGGAGACATACTGTTTGAAAAAAAATAAAAAAGTGTTATAAAGGATAATGTTACCACTTACATTTGTCTCCCCAGACGGGATCTGCTGTTTGTTGGCTATGAGCAGCTCCTTCAGGTCATTGGTGCTGCAAACCTTCTTCAGCTCATCCTTTATACTCCAGATAAGCTCCGTCTGTTCCTGTGAATAGAGAAATGGGGGAGAATTTCATAAACCATCCATACAAACTAAAAACAAAACAAATAAAATGTAACCAGACATACAGTAATGGTACCCAAACCCACAAGATGATGCAATGATTCTGCAGCCACATTTTGCCGATCTAAAGCAACTCCTTTGGGGAATGTTCACATTACGGAATCTCGGCTCTTAAAGGGTTACTCCAGTGGAAAAATATTTTTTTTTGTTTTTAATTCGAAAAGTTAAACGGATTTGTAAATGACTTCTATTCAAAAATCTTAGTTCTTCCAGTACTTATCAGCTACTGTACGCTCCACAGGAAGTTGTGTAGTTCTTTCCAGTCTGACCACAGTGCTCTCTGCTGACACCTCTGTCCATGTCAGGAGCAGTCTAGAGTAGGATCAATTCCCCTTAGCAAACCTATTTTGCTCCGGACAGAGGTGTCAGCAGAGAGCACTGTGGTCAGACAGAAAGGAAATTCAAAGAGACAAGAACTTCCTGTAGAGCATACAACAGCTGATAAGTACTGGAAGGAGTAAGATAAGTAATTTTCAAATCTATTTAACTTTCAGGCACCAATTTTTTTTTTTTATTCTACCGTAGTTCCCCTTTAATTCTGCTCCAGAATTATAGTTGAATTATAGTCGAATTATAGTCTAACAGCGGTGTGAATTGGCAAGATACACGTATGACCATACGATATATCCCGATTCTGTCTCAAAGACGATATATTGCATATTTTTTCGCATGAGGCTGTATGAGGGCAAATTTTTTGCGCCATTATCAGTTTTTTGTATCGGTACCATTTTGGTATTGATCTGACTTTTTCATCTATTAACTTTTTCTGGGATATTATAAAAATTGCAATTCTGTGTTTTTTTTTTTGTTTTTTTTAAATTTATTTTTACACACACACACACACACACACACACACACACACACACACGTTATTAGTCTCTTAGGGGACTTTTAGGAGGAATCATTAGATTCCTCACACAGATCAATAGAGTTCTATTGAACTCCATTGAAAGAGCCTAGTCCAGCCAGACTCTATCAATGACAGAGCCCCGTGACAGCAGGGAACAGAGGTAAGCCCTCTACCTCTATAGTGGATCGCCCCACTAGCCCACCAGGGAGCATTCACAGGTCCCTTTAGACGCCACTGTCAGCTTTGACAGTGGCGATCTAAAGGGTTAATAGCCAGCCATGCTATTAGCGGCAGCCCCCAGCTACTGGGAACTGCCGGGGGCTGCAGAGTACGGGTACGGAGCAGGCAGGAGTCCAGAGCCCGCTCCATACAGAATGCTGAGCGCCGCAGCACTTGTCAGGTCTGGTCCTGCTTGCCCAAAACACACTTTGTGTGTGTGTGTGTGTGTGTATATATATATATGTGTATATGTGTATATGTGTATATGTGTATATGTGTATATATATATATATATATATATATATATATATATATATATATATACACACACACACACACACACACACATATATATACACACACACACACACATTATATATATATATATATATACACACGCATGCATATTACACATCACTGTAACTCACCTTGAGCAGTTTCTGAAGCTTTGTTTCCTTTTCTTTCTCCTTCTTCAACTTCTTTTTGGAGACGGCCGATCCGTCCACCTCATCTGCTTTTCTCTTTCTAGATGAATTCAAAGTAATAAAGAATTATCTGGATGTCCAGGTACATTTCTTCACACCAACCACCACCTGTATTCTTACACAGCGCGGCTTATGGTTCTACGCCATTCATGTTAAATCCTATTCACTCCTATTGGACTCTAATATACACGGACTGTTCTGCTGTATTCACTATTCAAGCTCTCACTGCTGCAAACAGGACGGACAGGGAGGGGTTAATAGGGAACTCCGAATTCGAAGTGGCATGTTTATCGGACAATTATTGCATATCCTGTTCATATGTTTCATCTCAGTGTGTAGTAGTGTGCCCCTTTAATTATTTTCCTATTCAAACTTGCAGATTTTGCAAGTTTTGTTTTTCCCACAATGCACCATTACTTTATTGTTTTATTTTTTTAACCAGTCTATGTGTAGGTGCCAGCTGCTATAATGATGCATTTTGAAAAAAAATTTTGGTGGAGTCCTAACCTAGCCTTTCGGTAAAGGCTTTAAAAGGTATACGCCCATGGAATAATTTTTTATTTTTTTTTATAAACTGGTGCCAGAAATTAAACAGATTTGTAAATTACTTCTATTAAAACATCTTAATCCTTCCAGTACATTATTGGGGCTGTATACTACATAGGAAATGCTTTACTTTTTAGATTTCTCTGATGTCACGAGCACAGTGCTCTATGCTGACCTCTGCTGTCCATTTTAGGAACTGTCCAGAGCAGGAAAAAATCCCCATAGTAAACATATGCTGCTCTGGACAGTTCCTAAAATGGACAGCAGAGGTCAGCAGAGAGTACTGAGGTCATGACATCAAAGAAATCTAAAAAGTAAAGCATTTCCTCTGTAGTATACAGCCCCTAAAAAATACTGGAAGGATTAAGATGTTTTAATAGAAGTAATTTACAAATCTGTACAACTTTCTGGCACCAGTTGATTTAAAAAATAAAAAAATTCCACGGGAGTACCCCTTTAAAATGGGGTACTCCACTGCCCCAGGTTTCGGAACATTTTGTTCCGAACGCTTGGAGCGGGCGTCCGTGATCGTGACGTCTCACCCCCTCAATGCAAGTCTACGGGGGAGAGAGAGCGTGATTGGCACCACGCCCCTCCCATGGACTTGCATAGAGGGGGCGTGGCTGTGACGGAACAATGGGGCGTGGCTGTGACATCACGAGGGGGGTGTGGCTGTGGCGTCACGACCCCACAGCCAGTATTCTAAACAAATGCCGGGTGCTACCCAAAGATTGCGGGGGTCCCAGTATGCGCTGTGTCACATGACCGATAAAAACTTCTCAGTCGCACATGCGCGCTCTTCTCTCCCGGCTTCTTCTAGCTATCAATTGGGGTCTAAACACTCAGCCCCCTCGACCCATCAAAACTTTTGACATGTACTAGAACAGTATTTCCCAACCAGGGTGCCTCCCGCTGTTGCAGAACTACAACTCCCAGCATTCCCGGACAGCCAACGGCTACTGGGATCTCTACTTTTGCATCAACTAGTGCAGTGTTTTCAAAATTAGTGCCCCTCCAGCTGTTGCAAAACTACAACTCCCAGCATTCCCGGACAGCCAACGGCTACTGGGATCTCTACTTTTGCATCAACTAGTGCAGTGTTTTCAAAATTAGTGCCCCTCCAGCTGTTGCAAAACTACAACTCCCAGCATTCCCGGACAGTAAACGGCTACTGGGATCTCTACTTTTGCATCAACTAGTGCAGTGTTTTCAAAATTAGTGCTCCTCCAGCTGTTGCAAAACTACAACTCCCAGCATTCCCGGACAGCCAACGGCTACTGGGATCTCTACTTTTGCATCAACTAGTGCAGTGTTTTCAAAATTAGTGCTCCTCCAGCTGTTGCAAAACTACAACTCCCAGCATTCCCGGACAGCCAACGGCTACTGGGATCTCTACTTTTGCATCAACTAGTGCAGTGTTTTCAAAATTAGTGCTCCTCCAGCTGTTGCAAAACTACAACTCCCAGCATTCCCGGACAGCCAACGGCTACTGGGATCTCTACTTTTGCATCAACTAGTGCAGTGTTTTCAAAATTAGTGCTCCTCCAGCTGTTGCAAAACTACAACTCCCAGCATGCCCGGACAGCCAACGGCTGTCCGGGCATGCTGGGAGTTGTAGTTTTGCAACAGCTGGAGGAGCACTAATTTTGGAAACACTGCACTAGGAGAATAATCATGCAAAAGAGTATGAAGAGGTGGGGGTGAATATTTTCTCAAGATGCTAAATATGAAAACAAAATCTTTAGTCACTTTGGGGTTTGTAAGGTGTGACGCTGATCTCTGTAATGAGGCCCCTATCCTGATGAGGTGTGACTGCTGATCACCACGTAGGGGCCACACCGGTGTCCTCCAGAGGGGACGTGACAGGACATCCGAGCCTCAGCCCCTCATTACTGAGATCATTAATCAAATCAGCGCTCAACACCTTCACTAATGATGACGAGGAGCATCTGCTGCCAGGAGGGAACGCGCCAATATATAGAGGACCGGGGACGCCAAGGAGGATCGCAACATCACCACCAGGACGTCTGGTCAGTAGAAATCCACCACACATGGAACGGCTGCGTAAGTCCTGCGCTAATTTGTATAAGAACTCAATGGGGGAGATTTATCAAAACCTGTCCAGATGAAAAGTTGCACAGTTGCCCATAGCAACCAATCAGATCGCTTCTTTCATTTTTAACAAGGCCTCTGCAAAGTGAAAGCAGCAATCTGATTGGTTGCTATGGGCAACTTTTCCTTTGCACAGGTTTTGATAAATCTCCCCCAGTGTGATTTAGATAGGAGGATAATACAGGATATAACTCAGGATCAGTACAGGATAAGTAATGTATGTACACAGTGACCTCACCAGCAGAATAGTGAGTACAGCTCTGGAGTATAATACAGGATATAACTCAGGATCAGTACAGGATAAGTAATGTATGTACACAGTGACCTCACCAGCAGAATAGTGAGTACAGCTCTGGAGTATAATACAGGATATAACTCAGGATCAGTACAGGATAAGTAATGTAATGTATGTACACAGTGACCTCACCAGCAGAATAGTGAGTACAGATCAGGAGTATAATACAGGATATAACTCAGGATCAGTACAGGATAAGTAATGTAATGTATATACACAGTGACCCCACCAGCAGAATAGTGAGTACAGCTCTGGAGTATAATACAGGATATAACTCAGGATCAGTACAGGATAAGTAATGTAATGTATGTACACAGTGACTGCACCAGCAGAATAGTGAGTACAGCTCTGGAGTATAATACAGGATATAACTCAGGATCAGTACAGGATAAGTAATGTAATGTATGTACACATTGATCTTACCAGCAGAATAGTGAGTACAGCTCTGGAGTATAATACAGGATATAACTCAGGATCAGTACAGGATAAGTAATGTAATGTATGTACACAGTGACCCCACCAGCAGAATAGTGAGTACAGCTCTGGAGTATAATACAGGATATAACTCAGGATCAGTACAGGATAAGTAATGTAATGTAATGTATGTACACAGTGACCTCACCAGCAGAATAGTGAGTACAGCTCTGGAGTATAATACAGGATATAACTCAGGATCAGTACAGGATAAGTAATGTAATGTATATACACAGTGACCTCACCAGCAGAATAGTGAGTACAGCTCTGGAGTATAATACAGGATATAACTCAGGATCAGTACAGGATAAGTAATGTATGTACAGAAGTATATATTAAAGGGGTACTCTGGTGGATTTTTTTGTTTGTTTACAAAACAGAAAGTTATATTAAAATTCTATTTAAAAAAAAAAATCTTAATCCTTCCAGTACTTATCAGCTCCTGTATACTACAGAGAAAGTTGTGTAGTTCTTTCCAGTCTGACCACAGTGCTCTCTGCTGAACACCGCTGTCCATGTCAGGTACTGTCCAGAGTAGGAGCAAGTCCCCATAGCAAACCTTTCCTGCTCTGGACAGTTCCTGACATGGACAGAGGTGTCACCAGAGAGGACTGTGGTCAGACTGGAAAGAACTGCACAACTTCCTGTGGAGCATACAGCAGCTGATAAGTACTGGAAGGATTATGATTTTGTAATAGAAGTCATTTACTAATTTGTATAACTTTAATGCAACAGTTGATTCAAGAATAAAAAAAAAAAAATAAGACACGTTTATTTTTATCTTTTTTTTTAATTTATACTCTGGGTTGCGTCCCAGACACTTTGTCACTTCTGACGCTATATTGTGGTTTCAATAAACTTGATATGTTTGAAACTAGAAATAAAGGTCTGATATACCTAAGGGGTTTTGCCTCTGAAACACCCATCCCCCTACCCACCACAGTGTTTGGCTTGTGCAGCCCATAGAGAGGAATAGAACCCCAGGAACCCCTCATTCATAGGAATGTGTTCATAAATGCCACCACATAATTTATACACATAGTGACCTCCGACCTGCGATAGCCCCGACATACGATCATTTCAACATACGATGGCCTCTCAGAGGCAGCATCAACATACGATGCTTTTGTATGTCGGGGCCATCGCATAAACGGCTATCCGGCAGCGCAGACTGCTTCAGCTGCCACCGGATAGCCCTTTACGGTGCCCGGTGTGGTCCGCTGACGATTAGAGATGAGCGGACTTACAGTAAATTCAATTAGTCACGAACTTCACGGCTCGGCAGTTGATGACTTTTCCTGCGTAAATTAGTTCAGCCTTCAGGTGCTCCGGTGGGCTGGAAAAGGTGGATACATTCCTAGGAAAGAGTCTCCTAGGACTGTTTCCACCTTTTCCAGCCCACCGGAGCACCGGAAAGCTGAACTAATTTATGCAGGATAAGTCATCAACTGCCGAGCCGAAAAGTTCGTGACCAAACGAATTTACTGTAAGTTCGCTCATCTCTACTGACGATCACTTACCTGTCCTCGGGGCTCCGGCGCGTCCTCTTCGGGGATCACCTGCATCTTCACGTCGCTGCGCACGCCGTTCCGTCGTCCAATAGGAGCGGAGTGCGTAACGACGTGATGGCGGCGACGGAGAGTGAGGATGCCGGGGAAGCAGAGGCCTTGCCGGAGCGTCGGGGACACGGCGACAGCAATGGAAGGCGACATCCAGGGCAGCGGCGACGGTCCGGAGCGGCGGGGACACGCGAGTATAACCTCCAATACCAGTGGTCTTCAACCTGCGGACCTCCAGATGTTGCAAAACTACAACTCCCAGCATGCCCGGACAGCCGTTGGCTGTCCGGGCATGCTGGGTGTTGTAGTTTTGCAACATCTGGAGGTCCGCAGGTTGAAGACCACTGTCCTATACTTTACATTGCACGGATCCCTCAACATACGATGGTTTCAACAAACGACGGTCCATTTGGAACGGATTACCATCGTATGTTGAGGGACCACTGTACATAGCTTGTGTGCCGGAGCTTATTCCCACCATCTAACACCGTCCCCTTCTGTTTCTAGCATAACACAACACAATGAACGCCAGCCTGGTGACCGACCTCGCCTTCAGTCTTGACGGTCCTTACACTGCCGGTGAGATCACAATCGCAGTCACGGCTGCTGTAGGAAACTTCCTGGTGTGCGTAGGTGTCCTGCTAGATCGGAAGATGTGGACGGTGACCAACTACTTCCTGGTGTCGCTGTCAGTGGCCGACATGTGCGTGGGGGCGTTCGCCATCCCGGGGGCCCTCCTGACCTCCATCGGCCTCCCCCGATACAACCTGGAGCTCTGCCTGCTGATGCTCTCCATCCTCATCATGCTGACCATGAGCTCCACCTTCAGCCTCATGGCCATCTCCGTGGACCGCTACATCGCCATTCTCAACCCTCTGAGGTACAAAAGCATCATGACCTCCAGTAACTCCTTCATAGCCATTGTCATAGCCTGGATAGTGGCCTTCCTCAGTGGGCTGATACCCATGATGGGTTGGCACAAGCCCCCGCCCGGGGACGGCTACTGCCTCTTCGTCCACGTCATTGACATGACCTACCTGGTCTATTTCTTTTCCTTAGTCTACTTCTACCTGCCGGTTATTATTATGTTTGTGATCTATACCCAGATCTACGCGGCAGTAAGAAAGCAGCTGCATGGCACGGTGGGTGGCACTGCGGGCAAACAAGGAGCAGGGATGAAGGAGTTTAAGACGGCCACGTCCCTCTTCACCATCATTTTCTTCTTCATGTTATGCTGGGCTCCGCTGCACGTCATGAACGCCATCAGCCTCCTTTGCCCGCACTGCTACACCCCACCGGTCATCCTAAATATTGGTATCATCCTCACCCACGCCAACTCTGCCCTCAACCCCATCATGTATGTGTACAAGCTGAAATCCTTCAGAAAGTCCTTCAAGAGAGTTTTCCTCTGCAGGAACTCGGCCGTCTCCCCGACTAAACTCAAGGATCAGACGTCCATCGCTCATCTACGTTGTGAAACTAAAGAGAGGATACTCATAGGACACCAACTTTATTAAAGAGGCACTCCTGGTTTTTTTTTTTTGCCCATATCCTGTGCTCTCACCATCACTAGTGCTACAGCACCATCTGTTTTATTCCAGCACAAGCAGTATCCATGTGCTGTAACTGGGTCAGGTGATCACCAGTCTGACCCAATGAAAATCAGCGTTTAATTTAACAGAGGGAGTGGTCAGTTCTGGGGCAGCTGACTTCCTTTGAACTACAGAATCCCTTCCAGCTATCTCTCAATGGGATCAGGATAAATAGTAGTTATATACACCTCTCCTCCAGCTCTATCTGTATACTGTTGCTGCTATCTCTATGGGATCAGGAAGATAGAGCTGGAGGGGAGGTGTATCACTACTATATATCCTGATACTATTGAGATAGCAGAAGCGATATACAGATAGAGCTGGAAGGAAAAGAGGTATAACTACTATCTATGGGATCAGGATATTTAGTAGTTATATACCACCCCTTTAGCTCTCTCTGTATACTGCAGCTATCACTATGGAATCAGGATATATAGTAGTAATAAACCTCTCCTGGAGCTGTTTTCACACGCTGCATTTTTGCCTTTTTTTCTGTGCTATTGGTGCTATTGTGCTATTACCGCAAATGCACAATTTACACATTTGTTGTACACAGAGCTGTCCTCACTATTCTGCTGGTGAGGTCATTGTGTACATACATTACATTACTTATCCTGTACTGATCCTGAGTTATATCCTGTATTATACTCCAGAGCTGTACTCACTATTCTGCTGGTGAGATCACTGTGTACATACATTACATTACTTATCCTGTACTGATCCTGAGTTATATCCTGTATTATACTCCAGAGCTGTACTCAGTATTCTGCTGGTGAGGTCATTGTGTACATACATTACATTACTTATCCTGTACTGATCCTGAGTTATATCCTGTATTATACTCCAGAGCTGTACTCACTATTCTGCTGGTGGGGTCACTGTGTACATACATTACATTACTTATCCTGTACTGATCCTGAGTTATATCCTGTATTATACTCCAGAGCTGTACTCACTATTCTGCTGGTGAGATCACTGTGTACATATATTACATTACTTATCCTGTACTAATCCTGAGTTATATCCTGTATTATACACCAGAGCTGTACTCACTATTCTGCTGGTGAGGTCACTGTGTACATACATTACATTACTTATCCTGTACTGATCCTGAGTTATATCCTGTATTATACTCCAGAGCTGCGCTCACTATTCTGCTGGTGGGGTCACTGTGTACATACATTACATTACTTATCCTGTACTGATCCTGAGTTATATCCTGTATTATACTCCAGAGCTGTACTCACTATTCTGCTGGTGAGGTCACTGTTACATTACTTATCCTGTACTGATCCTGAGTGATATCCTGTACTATACTCCAGAGCTGTACTCACTATTCTGCTGGTGGGGTCACTGTGTACATACATTACATTACTTATCCTGTACTGATCCTGAGTTATATCCTGTATTATACTCCAGAGCTGCACTCACTATTCTGCTGGTGAGGTCACTGTGTACATACATTACTTATCCTGTACTGATCCTGAGTTATATCCTGTATTATACTCCAGGGCTGTACTCACTATTCTGCTGGTGAGGTCACTGTGTACATACATTACATTACTTATCCTGTACTGATCCTGAGTTATATCCTGTATTATACTCCAGAGCTGCACTCACTTTTCTGCTGATTTTAATTGTAAGTTGTCAAGAAGCCTTTTTCTCCTGATCCTGGAATTCCTTAGTCAGACATTGTGGTGATCGCTGTCCTGACACCACTGAAGACATTGTGGTTGTCAAGCAGAATATCCCTAGCAACCAGATTGTCAAGTATGACATCAAACTGTGCACTAGACTTCTAATAAACCGCAGTGATTTGTGGTCCACAATGGATTATCCTGTGTATAGAGGACATAAGGAGAGATTGACCAAAACCTGTCCAGAGGAAAAGTTGCCCAGTTGCCCATAGCAACCAATCAGATCGCTTCAGAGGCCTTTTCAAAAATAAAAGAAGCGATCTGATTGGTTGCTATGGGCAACTCAGCAATTTTTCCTCTTGACAGGTTTTGATGAATCTCCCCCATTGTGTATAGAGGACATAGGGGGAGATTTATCAAAACCTGTCCAGAGGAAAAGTTGCCCAGTTGCCCATAGCAACCAGATTGTTTCTTTAATTTTTAACAAGGCCTCTGCAAAATGAAAGAAGCGATCTGATTGGTTGCTATGAGCAACTTTTCCTTTGCACAGGTTTTGATACATCTCCCCCATAGTGTACACATTACACACACTTACCCAGTCTCGCTCTTCACCGCCGGGAGCTTGGCCTTCAGGATCTCCTTGTCTTCTGCACTCAGGAGGCTGAAGCCCTTCATCTGGCTGGCGCTGTAGATGGGGAGGAATCCAAGTTCTTCTCTGCGGCCCACAAAACAATCCGGGTGGTACCAGCGGTCGATCATGCCCAGCTGGGGCCGCTCCACATCCAGACTCTTCTTAGATAATCTGACCTGACCCTGCAATGGGCAACGTACAAAGGTCAGGGAAATGCTGCCCCTACCATGGCAGCTATTTCTTGGCTATACTGTAGAGATATGCCACTTTACTTCCTGCAACCCTTTGCCAGTTTTATTTTATTGACACCCTCCTGCAATCTTTGCCAGTCTTAGCCTACGGTTAAAGAGGTACTCCGGCGCTAGGAACTCTTATCCCCTATACAAAGGATAGGGGATAAGATGCCTGATCGCGGGGGTCCCGCCGCTGGGGACCCCCGTGATCTTCCACGCTGCACCCCATTAGAATTAGCCCCCGGAGCGTGCTCGCTCCGGGTCTGATTACTGGCTATCACGGGGACCAAAATAGTGACGTCACGGCTCCGCTCCCTCCATAGGCTTGCATTGAGGGGGCGGAGCGTGACGTCACACGGGGGTGCAGCCGTGCCGTCACTATGCTCCGTCCCCGTGATCGCCAGTCATCAGACCCGGAGCGGGCTGATTTTAACGGGGTGCGGCGTGGAAGATCACAGGGGTCCCCAGCGGCGGGACCCCCGCGATCAGGCATCTTATCCCCTATACTTTGTATAGGGGATAAGATGTCTTAGGGCCGGAGTATCCCTTTAAAGGGGTACTCAGCATTTGGAACAAACTGTTCCGAACTCTGGAGGCGGCGCCGGGAGCTCGTGATGTCATAGCCCCGCCCCCTCATGACGTCATGCCTGCTCCCTCAATGCAAGTCTATGGGAGCGGGGCATGACGACATGAGGGGGCCTTAGCCAGTCTGAGCATCTGGTTAATCTCATGCACCTTTTGCCAGTGTCTCTCTGCAGTCTACCTCTGGCAAACTTTGCCAGTCTGAACCTGCAGACAACTTTTGCCAGTGTCTCTCCACTTTTACCCTCCTGCAACCTTTGCCAGTCTGAACCTACAGTTAGCAGCTCCTGCTGCAGCAAGTTATTTTTGACACAAAGTTGCATGAAGGCGACCAAGCTTGATGGTGCTGGTATCTTATTTTTTCAGAAAATAGATGCACGTTACCTTCTCTATTTTCTCCTCGCAGCCTTTGCAGGTGCTCCTGTTGGACTTCGCATATTCAGAAGCAAAATCGTTTAATGTCATGTCTGCTTTACCACCTTTAGCTTCACCTCCAGGTCCTGTGGGGGAGAAAGTCAACAGGATACATTTATCTATAAATTATCCCCTTTATCTCTTTACAGCAGTGCTTCCCAAACAGGGACTGGGTGCCGAGGACAGCTGTGTTTAAGAGGGGGAGTTTGTGGTGGCCCAGTAGCTGTTGCAACACCACAACTCCCAGCATGCTTGGAAAGCCAAAGTTTTGCATCAACAAGAACATTGGGAAACAATCAATGGACCAACAGCTGTTGCAAAACTACAACTCCTAGCATGCCCGGACAGCCATGTTAGGAGTTGTAGTTTTGCAAGAACTGGAGGCATCATGGTTGGGAAACATTTCTTTACAGATTAGGTGGCTATAAAGATCCCAGGTACACTTTAAAACCTTGCAGAATTTGTTAGCTAGATACCTGCTGCTGCTCCCCCGGTTTCAATCGCCTTCTTGATCTTTTCCTGGTCATCCCAACGCAGCTCCATGAAGCCATCGATTTCCCCGTTGGATAAGACCCGTGCCCGCTTCCAGAAGCAGGAATAGTGGTGCCAGTGAGGGACCTTTCCATCGAACATGGGAGACTATGGGGGAGAAGAACAGGGACAAATTATATTAGTCCTATAGCATTAAGAGAAAGTTTTCAGACTCTTACTGTTTATTTAAATTGTTATGTTGCAGACTTGTGGTGTCCATTAGGAATATCCCTGTACTTTGCTCCATTCAGCTTTCCCTCAACCTTGACCAGTCTCCCTGTACCCACAGCACTGAAACAAAAAACGGACAGCGCTCCATAGTGTGATATCGTTGTTGCACAGGGTGTAGCTGGTGAAAGTGATGCTTACCACATCAAGTTACACTCCACCAAGTGTAACAATGGAGTAGGGCAGTAAAATTGGGTGCCTGCGGCCGCTCCACTTCCGAATAGATACCAACGGGAAAAAAAATGACCTCCAACCTGTCGACGGGATTCAAGGCGCCTTGAATCCCGTCGACACGTTGGAGGTCGTTTCTTTTGTTTGTACCCATAGCAGGATGCTGCCCCCACCATGATCACTGTAGGGATGGTATTGGGCAGGAGATGGGCAGTGCCTGGTTTCCTCCAGACATGATGCTACCCCCACCATGATCACTGTAGGTATGGTATTGGGCAGGAGATGGGCAGTGCCTGGTTTCCTCCAGACATGATGCTGCCCCCACCATGATCACTGTAGGGATGGTATTGGGCAGGTGATTGGCCGAGCCTGGTTTCCTCCAGACATTATGCTGCCCCCACCATGATCACTGTAGGGATGGTATTGGGCAGGAGATGGGCAGTGCCTGGTTTCCCCCAGACATTATGCTGCCCCCACCATGATCACTGGAGGGATGGTATTGGGCAGGAGATGGGCAGTGCCTGGTTTCCCCCAGACATTATGCGGCCCCCACCATGATCACTGGAGGGATGGTATTGGGCAGGTGATGGGCAGTGCCTGGTTTCCTCCAGACATGATGCGGCCCCCACCATGATCACTGTAGGGATGGTATTGGGAAGGTGATGGGCAGTGCCTGGTTTCCTCCAGACATGATGCTGCCCCCACCATGATCACTGTAGAGATGGTATTGGGCAGGATGGGGCAGTGCCCGGTTTCCTCCAGACATGATGCTGCCCCCACCATGATCACTGTAGGGATGGTATTGGGCAGGTGATGGGCAGTGCCTGGTTTCCCCCAGACATGATGCTGCCCCCACCATGATCACTGTAGGGATGGTATTGGGCAGGTGATGGGCAGTGCCTGGTCTCCCCCAGACATGATGCGGCCCCCACCATGATCACTGTAGGGATGGTATTGGGCAGGTGATGGGCAGTGCCTGGTTTCCCCCAGACATGATGCTGCCCCCACCATGATCACTGTAGGGATGGTATTGGGCAGGTGATGGGCAGTGCCTCGTCTCCCCCAGACATGATGCGGCCCCCACCATGATCACTGTAGGGATGGTATTGGGCAGGTGATGGGTGGTGCCTGGTTTCCCCCAGACATGATGCTGCCCCCACTATGATCACTGTAGGGATGGTATTGGGCAGGTGATGGGCAGTGCCTGGTTTCCTCCAGACATGATTCTGCCCCCACCATGATCACTGTAGGGATGGTATTGGGCAGGTGATGGGCAGTACCTGGTTTCCTCCAGACATGATGCTGCCCCCACCATGATCACTGTAGGGATGGTATTGGGCAGGTGATGGACAGTACCTGGTTTCCTCCAGACATGATGCTGCCCCCACCATGATCACTGTAGGGATGGTATTGGGCAGGTGATGGGCAGTGCCTGGTTTCCCCCAGACATGATGCTGCCCCCACCATGATCACTGTAGGGATGGTATTGGGCAGGTGATGGGCAGTGCCTGGTTTCCCCCAGACATGATGCTGCCCCCACCATGATCACTGTAGGGATGGTATTGGGCAGGTGATGGGCAGTACCTGGTTTCCCCCAGACATGATGCTGCCCCCACCATGATCACTGTAGGGATAGTATTGGGCAGGTGATGGGCAGTGCCTGGTTTCCCCCAGACATGATGCTGCCCCCACCATGATCACTGTAGGGATGGTATTGGGCAGGTCATGGGCAGTGCCTGGTTTCCCCCAGACATGATGGTGCCCCCACCATAATCACTGTAGGGATGGTATTGGGCAGGTCATGGGCAGTGCCTGGTTTCCTCCAGACATGATGCTGCCCCCACCATGATCACTGTAGGGATTGTATTGGGCAGGTCATGGGCATAACCAAAGGCTGTCCAGGCATGCTGGAAGTTGTAGTTTTGCAACAGCTGGAGGCGCACTGGTTGGGAAACACAGGCCAAACTCTTAGGGATTTCCATGGAAGGAAATCTATGCCCCATTCCCAAATACGGCGACTGGGACCTTTGCGCAGCCCATTTCTTGGCAATAACGTGGATAAACATTTACGGCAAAGCGATTTAGTAAATGTACACACAACCGGCGCCAAACAGGACGATCAGACACTAGAGTCCTCAGGCTGTGTTCATACTTTTTAGCTGTGTTTTCCAACATTCTCACCACAATTTGCGCAATCATGGTAGATGGCACCATTTTCACTATGATTTTGAAAAAAGCACAGCAAAAATTTTACACGTTTAGAAAAGGTGTATAACAACTAGGGATCGACCGATTATCGGTATGGCCGATAATCACGATTTTGGGCATTATCGGTATCGGCAATTACCTTGCCGATAAGCCGATAATGCCCCGCCCCCCGATCGCCCCGACCCACCGTGTCGCACCCCCCACCGTAGTGCTGGGCGGTATACCGGTATGGATTTTTGCCCATACCGTTATACCGGTAGGGCCCCTCCTCCACCCTCCGAGTCAATAAAAAAATAAAATAAACTTACCCGTAATGGGGGTTGTCTGGGCCATCCATCCTTCCTTCCTTCCTGTAGTGTCCGGTGGCATTCCGGGTGGAGGGTGCACCGGTCCGGGCTGTCCTTCTTCTCCGGGGGTCCTCTTCTCCACTCCGGGCAGGCTCCGGCCTAGTACGCTGCATAGACGCCGCTACGCCATGACGTCAGGTGCGTCGCTGCGCACGGGCGTCACTGCGCATCGGCGTCTATGCAACGTACAAGGCCGGAGCCTGCCCGGAGTGGAGAAGAGGACCCCCGGAGAAGAAGGACAGCCCGGACCGGTGCACCCTCCACCCGGAATGCCGCCGGACACTACAGGAAGGATGGATGGCCCGGACCACCCTGACAGGTAGGGGGAGAGAAGCGGGTGGCGGCGGCCTATGGCACCGCAAAAGCCACTGCAGTGCATTGATTTAAAGCGCCCACTTTAAATCAATGACCTGCAGCGGTGTCGAGGGGGGATAAATAGCCGATAACTTATACCGATATTCCGGTATGTTATCGGCTATCGGCCCTAACCTCCACCGATTATCGGTATCTGCCCTAAAAAAACGATATCGGTCGATCCCTAATAACAACTATATATTATGATCCCATAGAGATAACAGCAGCAGTATACAGATAGAGCTGGAGGGGAGAGGTGTATAACTACTAAATATCCTGATCCCATAGAGATAGCAGCAGAAGTATACAGAGAGCTGGAGGGGAGAGGTGTATAACTACTATATATATTTTGATCTCATAGAGATAACAGCAGCAGTATACAGATAGTGCTGGAGGGGAGAGGTGTATAACTACTAAATATCCTGATGCCATAGAGATAGCAGCAGCAGTATACAGATAGAGCTGGTGGAGAGGTGTTTAACTACCATATATAGTGATCAAATAGGGACAGTAGCAGCTGTATATAGATAGAGCTGGGGGGGGGGGGGGGGTGGAGGGATCTGGGGGCTAGCACGAAGAACCTGATAGGTTATTATGTCATCCTTCAGTTCACAGTAAAACAGCCTCCAGCTGGTGCAAAACTACAACTCCCAGCATGCTAAGCAGCAGGCATCATGGTCTGGGCAGTGGATGGGAGACCAACAGCAATGCTCAGAGCAGTGTTTCCCAACCAGGGTGCTTCCAGCTGTTGCAAAACTACAACTCCCAGCATGCCCGGACAGCCGAAGGCTGTCCGGGCATGCTGGGAGTTGAAGTTTTGCAACAGCTGGAGGCACCCTGGTTGGGAAACACTGTACTAATCAACCTAGTAAATTACCGTCTGTGACTAAAGAGCCAAGGAGGGGAGCAAGATGGAGGAGACAATGGTCTATAAAGCTGCAATAAATCAGCGCTAATCTCCTGCATACCAATAGTGAAGGATCAGCAGGATCAATGGATCACCATAGGGGGAAGATCTCACGTTACATAACCCCCTCACCCAAAACACTCAACTTTACCCACAGGGGGCCAGGAATGACTACAGAACTTAATTATCTACTACACAAATAAATGCCGTCTATTGTTCTCTCTTATCAGCCATCACTGGAGACGAGATAGAACACAAGTGTTTAGAGGAATGCGCAATTTGAATTGCAGAAAATGCCCAGCACCCCCCCCCCCCCCACCATGATCCCTACAGCGACTCTGTTTCAGTATCAGTCTAATGCTCCCCCACAGTTTTCTCCATTCATTTAGAATTTGCCTTTTTATTTTATTTATTTTTTTATAAAAAAAAAAAAAAAAATGTATACTTTGTTTCAATTTAACAACAATTCCAAAATAGCTGTTTATTTTTGTTTGTTAAAACTATTATTTTTATTATTGTGATTAGTTTTCTTACTCTCCATTATTTGTTTCTTTTCACCTTTATAATGTATGGACTTCTGGACATGGACTTAAAGGGGTCTTCCAGAATTTTATTTAATTTATTTTAAATATCAACTGGCTCCAGAAAGTTAAACAGATTTAAATTTGTTCTATTAAAAAAACTTAATCCTTTCAATATTTATCAGCTGCTAAAGTTGAGTTGTTGTTTTCTGTCTGGCAACACTGCTCTCTGCTGACATCTCTGCTTGTCTCGGGAACTGCACAGTGTAGGAGAGGTTTGCTATGGGGATTTGCTTCTAAACTGGGAGGTTCCCAAGACACGTGCCATCAGAGAGCACTTAGACAGAAAAGAACAACTCAACTTCAGCAGCTCATAAGTACTGAAAGGATTAAGATTTTTTAATAGAAGAAATTTACTAATCTGTTTAACTTTCTGGAGCCAGTTGATTTAAAAAGTTTTCTTCCTGGATAACACCTTTAAGTTACCATTTGGCCCCAAAACTTTGTTAAAGAGAATTTGAAAAATAAAAATTAAATGAATAAAAAAAATATATATCCACTTGCTGTCAGTGAATGGAAACTGCTATGAGAGCCTTATGCAGTTGGTCTCCTGTTTATAGAGAAACTACAACTCCCAACATGTAGACGTAATACATCAGGCAGCACAGACAGAGCTCCCGGTGTTTGTGTAACCCCCTTGTGACTGTACAGTGATCACATGGAAACTTTTATACTATGAGAAGATTTACTTTTTCTATAACCACCATTTAAGCCCTGTATCCTGTATAACTTGGGTATAAAATTAGATTCCTCTCATCACTCCATGTGTCACAGTAATTAGTGTCCTCTCATCACTCCATGTGTCACATTCAGTAGAGTCCCCTTATCTCCCCGTGTTGTAGTCATTACTGTCCCCTCATCTTCTCCTGTGTCAGTCATGTGACCCTTTATCTCCCTGTGTGCCCTTATCTCTCCGTGTCAGTCATCAGTTTCCCCTCATTTCTGTGTCATAGTCATTTACTGTCCCCTCATCTTCCCGTGTCAGTCATGTGACCCTTCTTCTCCCCGTGTCACAGTAATTAGTGTCCTCTCATCACACCATGTGTCATAGTCCTTACTGTCCCCTCATGTTCCCGTGTCAGTCATGTGACCCTTCATGTCCCCGTGTCACAGTAATTAGTAGCCTCACATGACTGTGTGTCACATTCATTAGTGTCCCCTCATCTCTCCCCATGTCAGTCATTACTGTCCCCTCATCTTACCCTGTGTCATGGTCATGTAACCTTTCATCTCCCCGTGTCACAGTAATCAGTGTCCCCTCATCTTCCATGATTACCAGTACTCTCATCTCCCACAAGTGTCACAGTTATTACTGTCCCCTCATCTCTCCCCATGTATCACAGTCCTAAATGTCCCCTTATCTCACCCCTGTGCATCAGTCATTACTGTCCCCTCAACTCCCCCTGTGTATCCGTCACAGTTATTATTGTGCCATCATCTCCCCCTTTGTGTCACAGTCCTTAAAGGGGTACGGGGGCCGGGGGTCGTGACATCACACCACGCCGCCTCAATGAAAGTCTATGGGAGGGGGCGTGACGTATGTCACGCCCCCTCCCATAGACTTGCATTGAGGGTGTGTGACATCACAGGGGGCGTGGCCGTGATGTCACGACCCCCGCACCCAGCGTTCTGAATGCTGGGGCAGAGGAGTACCCCTTTATTGTCCCCTTATCTCACCCCTGTGTGTCAGTCATTACTGTCCTCTCATCTCCCCTTGTGTGTGTCACTTATTATTGTCCCTTCACCTCCCCCGTGTGTCACAGTAAAACTGTTCTCCGCCTACTTTTCCATACTGATCCCCCGTTCAGCATTGGAAGTCTTCGGTCATGTGACTGTCACAGCCAATAGGCAGCCTCTCCTTGATGCTCCGATGCTTATTACAGTCACTGCCATGGCCACCGATTGGCTGAGACAGTCACCTGATGTCCGCTGCTTCTGTAACACCAGAGCGCCGACCGCAGGCAGAACGGGGGATCAGCGCAAGACCTGAGGCAAATAAAACAGTTGCCATGCAGACCTGGCACCTGGGATTTGTCAAGCCCTGGTTTACACACCCATCTCCATACAATAGCCTTATGGGAATGAACTGTGTATTATGACTTACAGAAACCTCCTTTTAAACCCTTACAATTTGGGGTGAACACTGCTTTGTGTGATCCAGTTTCTAACATGCCAATGCATAAGTTTACACACCCCTGTTTATCCAGCGATCCTATGTATACGCTATGCGTTATGTAACACATCCTGAAAACACAAACAACTATTGCTTTGTCTCTTCACTGACACATTGCAAAAGTCAATGCACCCCTAGCATGCCCGGCTGTCCTGGAGACTAGGAGTTGTAGTTTTGCAACAGCTGGAGGCGCACTGGGGCTGTCCAGGCATGCTGGGAGTTGTAGTTTTTGCAACAGCTGGAGGAACACTGGGAATTGTAGTTTTGCAACCACTAGAAGCATGCTAGAAGTTGTAGTTTTGCAACAGCTGGAGGCACAACGGGGCTGTCCAGGCATGCTGGGAATGTTTTTTTTTTTTTTGCAACAGCTGGATGCAGACCAGGAATTGTAGTTTTGCAACCACTAGATGCATGCTGGGAGTTGTAGTTTTGCAACAGCTGGAGGCACCCTGGGGCTGCCCGAGGATGCTAGGAGTTGTAGTTTTGCAACAACTGGAGGCGCACTGGTGCTGTCCAGGCATGCTGGGAATTGTAGTTTTTGCAACAGCTGGAGGCGCACTGGTGCTGTCCAGGCATGCTGGGAATTGTAGTTTTTGCAACAGCTGGAGGCGCACTGGTGCTGTCCAGCCATGCTGGGAATTGTAGTTTTTGCAACAGCTGGAGGCGCACTGGTGCTGTCCAGCCATGCTGGGAATTGTAGTTTTTGCAACAGCTGGAGGCGCACTGGTGCTGTCCAGCCATGCTGGGAATTGTAGTTTTTGCAACAGCTGGAGGCGCACTGGTGCTGTCCAGCCATGCTGGGAATTGTAGTTTTTTCAACAGCTGGAGACGTACTGGTGCTGTCCAGGCATGCTGGGAATTGTAGTTTTTGCAACTGCTGGAGGCGCACTGGTGCTGTCCAGGCATGCTGGGAATTGTAGTTTTTGCAACAGCTGGAGGCGCACTGGTGCTGTCCAGCCATGCTGGGAATTGTAGTTTTTGCAACAGCTGGAGGCGCACTGGTGCTGTCCAGCCATGCTGGGAATTGTAGTTTTTTCAACAGCTGGAGACGTACTGGTGCTGTCCAGGCATGCTGGGAATTGTAGTTTTTGCAACTGCTGGAGGCGCACTGGTGCTGTCCAGGCATGCTGGGAATTGTAGTTTTTGCAACTGCTGGAGGCGCACTGGTGCTGTCCAGGCATACTGGGAATTGCAGTTTTTGCAACCGCTGGAGGCAGATCAGGAATTGTAGTTTTGCAACCATTAGATACATGCTAGGAGTTGTAGTATTGCAACAGCTGGAGGCGCATTGGGCTGTCCAGTCATGCTGGGAGTTGTTGTTTTTGCAACAGCTGGAGGCACACCGGGAATTGTAGTTTTGCAACCACTAGATCTGTGTTTCCCAACCAGGGTGCCTCCAGGTGTTGCAAAACTACAACTCCCAGCATGCCTGGACAGCCAAAGGCTGTCCAGGCATGCTGGGAGTTGTAGTTTTGCAACACCAGATGGCACCCTGGTTGGGAAACACTGCACTAGATGCATGCTGGGAGTTGTAGTTTTGCAAAAGCAGCCACCGGTTAGGGAACATTATTACACTAAGATTTGGAGAATAATGTCCACCTGTGGACCCCGGTGCATAAGTCATCACCCCCCTCCACTAACCTCTATGGACAATTTTTTTTTAACCCAGGATAAGTGCATAACAATAGATCTGTTGCAAAAATGCATTGGACCAGTCTACCAAGTTGCAAAAGTTTTAGACCCCCACACAACATGCAGGGTATTAGACTTGGAGGGGGTGAATATTTTTTGCAATCATTTCTCCAGTAAGCATGCCCTCTCCCTGGCACCCCTTCAGTCTGTGCAGGCCTCTGCCACCCTCCTCCCATACACCCACCATGATGCCGCATGACTCTCACCTGCACCATGATGGCGAGCCGCAGAGACTCCTTGGCGATGTTATCCCCGCATTTCTTACAGGAGGCCCGGCCGCTCTTGGCATACTCGGCCCGGTAGAGTTTCTCGGAAGCCTCGGCCATGTCTTACAGTAGAGGAGCCGGGACAGGACGCGCACTCACTGGGGACAGGGACAGCGGCAGCGGCGTGGAGCCAGGGAGCCCGCCACACAACAAACCAGGGGCGACAAGCCGATTACCGAGCGATCACCCCCGCTTCGTGCACTGTTCTGCGGATCGGCGATCGATTACTATCCCCTGCTAGGAAGAAGAAGCTAGAGCGAGGAGATAACGGGGCTGGGACAGGGGACGTCACGTGGTCCAGACTTACTTGGGGATGTTTGTGTTTTTTTTTTCTTTTGCTTCCCGCTGAACCACGTGACTGTTCTCATGGCGCCCCCTGGTGTCAGGAGGGGGGTCTCCCCCACCCCGGAACGTGCCATAGTGGTTGTAGGGGGTTCTTTATAATAGTATTCAACATTACAATGGAAAATAAATAACATAAGTAAAAGAAAATAGAATAGACCCCACAGGTAGGGCTGCCATTTTTGTTTTAATTTGACTTTTTGATTTTTTTTTCCAATTAAATTCGGGAGTTGCAGTTAGTGACTAACTACAACTCCCAGCATGCTCTGATACAGCAGCTGCCCCAAAGAAAACTACAACTCCCAGCATGCTCTGATACAGCAGCTGCCCCAAAGAAAACTACAACTCCCAATATGTTGGGCTATATAGTAGTATATAGTATAGGTCAGTGTTTCCCAAGCAGGGGTGTCTCCAGCTGTTTCAAAATTACAACTCCCAGCATGTTGGACCATATAGTAGTATATAGTATAGGTCAATGTTTCCCAACCAGGGGTGCCTCCAGCTGTTACGAAACTACAACTCCCAGCATGTTGGACTGTATAGTAGCATATAGTATAGGTCAATGTTTTCCAACCAGGGGTGCCTCCAGCTGTTTCAAAACTACAACTCCCAGCATGTTGGACTATATAGTAGTTTATAGTATAGGTCAGTGTTTCCCAACCAGGGGTGCCTACAGCTGTTGCAAAACTATAACTCCCAGCATGCCCGGACAGCCGTTTGCAAGATTTTGCAAGATGCTAAAGGCAGTTACATAGAGCCTGCAAAGTGAGCTCCCGACTACAGCTGCTGTAGAAATCCACCTCTAAGATTCCTATGTACTCTCTCCTGCCTGATAGCACTCCTCTGTACTCTCTCCTGTCTGATAGGACTCCTCTGTGCTCTCTCCTGCCTGATAGCACTCTTCTGTGTTCTCTCCTGCCTGATAGGACACCTCTGTGCTCTCTCCTGTCTGATAGTACTCCTCTGTGCTCTCTCCTGCCTGATAGCACTCCTCTGTGCTCTCTCCTGTCTGATAGCACTCCTCTGTGCTCTCTCCTGCCTGATAGCACTCTTCTGTGCTCTCTCCTGTCTGATAGGACTCCTCTGTACTCTCTCCTGTCTGATAGCACTCCTCTGTGCTCTCTCCTGCCTGATAGCACTATTCTGTGCTCTCTCCTGTCTGATAGGACTCCTCTGTGCTCTCTCCTGCCTGATAGCACTCTTCTGTGCTCTCTCCTGTCTGATAGGACTCCTCTGGGCTCTCTCCTGTCTGATAGGACTCCTCTGTACTCTCCTGTCTGATAGCACTCCTCTGTGCTCTCTTCTGTCTGATAGCACTCCTCTGGGCTCTCTCCTGTCTGATAGCACTCCTCTGTGCTCTCTCTTGTCTGATAGGACTTATCAGTGCTCTCTCCTGTCTGATAGGACTCTTCTGGGCTCTCTCCTGTCTGATAGCACTCCTCTGTGCTCTCTCCTATCTGATAGAACTCCTCTGTGCTCTCTCCTGTGTGATAGCACTCCTCTGTGCTCTCTCCTGTCTGATAGGACTCCTCTGTGCTCTCTCCTGTCTGATAGTACTCCTCTGTGCTCTCTCCTGTCTGATAGGACTCACCTGTGCTCTCTCCTGTATGATAGCACTCTTCTGTGCTCTCTCCTGTTTGATAGGACTCCTCTGTTCTCTATCTAGTCTGATAGGATTCCTCTGCTGTCTGATAGGACTCTCCTGTGCTCTCTCCTGTCTGATAGCACTCTCCTGTGCTCTCTCCTGTCTGATAGGACTCCTCTGCACTCTCTCCTGTCTGATAGGACTCCTCTGTACTCTCTCCTGTCTGATAGGACTCCTCTGTGCTCTCTCCTGTCTGATAGGACTCCTCTGTGCTCTCCCCTGTGTAATAGAACTCCTCTGTTCTCTCTCTTGACTGATAGGACTTCTCTGTGATCTCTCGTGTCTTATAGGACTCCTCTGTGCTCTCTCTTGACTGATAGGACTCCTCTGTGCTCTTTCCTGTCTAATAGTACTCCTCTGTGCTCTCTCCTGTCTGATAGCACTCTTCTATGCTCTCTCCTGTCTGATAGGACTCCTCTGTGCTCTCTCCTGTCTGATAGGACTCCTCTGTGCTCTTTCCTGTCTGATAGCACTCCTCTGTGCTCTCTCCTGTCTGATAGGACTCCTCTGTGCTCTTTCCTGTCTGATAGCACTCTTCTGTGCTCTCTCCTGTCTTATAGCACTCTTCTGTGCGCTCTGTTGTCTGATATGACTCCTCTGTGCTCTCTCCTGTCTGATAGGAGACTCATCTGTGCTCTCTCCTGTCTGATAGTACTCCTCTGTGCTCTCTCCTGCCTGATAGCACTCCTCTGTGCTCTCTCCTGTCTGATAGCACTCCTCTGTGCTCTCTCCTGCCTGATAGCACTCTTCTGTGCTCTCTCCTGTCTGATAGGACTCCTCTGTACTCTCTCCTGTCTGATAGCACTCCTCTGTGCTCTCTCCTGCCTGATAGCACTATTCTGTGCTCTCTCCTGTCTGATAGGACTCCTCTGTGCTCTCTCCTGCCTGATAGCACTCTTCTGTGCTCTCTCCTGTCTGATAGGACTCCTCTGGGCTCTCTCCTGTCTGATAGGACTCCTCTGTACTCTCCTGTCTGATAGCACTCCTCTGTGCTCTCTTCTGTCTGATAGCACTCCTCTGGGCTCTCTCCTGTCTGATAGCACTCCTCTGTGCTCTCTCTTGTCTGATAGGACTTATCAGTGCTCTCTCCTGTCTGATAGGACTCTTCTGGGCTCTCTCCTGTCTGATAGCACTCCTCTGTGCTCTCTCCTATCTGATAGAACTCCTCTGTGCTCTCTCCTGTGTGATAGCACTCCTCTGTGCTCTCTCCTGTCTGATAGGACTCCTCTGTGCTCTCTCCTGTCTGATAGTACTCCTCTGTGCTCTCTCCTGTCTGATAGGACTCACCTGTGCTCTCTCCTGTATGATAGCACTCTTCTGTGCTCTCTCCTGTTTGATAGGACTCCTCTGTTCTCTATCTAGTCTGATAGGATTCCTCTGCTGTCTGATAGGACTCTCCTGTGCTCTCTCCTGTCTGATAGCACTCTCCTGTGCTCTCTCCTGTCTGATAGGACTCCTCTGCACTCTCTCCTGTCTGATAGGACTCCTCTGTACTCTCTCCTGTCTGATAGGACTCCTCTGTGCTCTCTCCTGTCTGATAGGACTCCTCTGTGCTCTCCCCTGTGTAATAGAACTCCTCTGTTCTCTCTCTTGACTGATAGGACTTCTCTGTGATCTCTCGTGTCTTATAGGACTCCTCTGTGCTCTCTCTTGACTGATAGGACTCCTCTGTGCTCTTTCCTGTCTAATAGTACTCCTCTGTGCTCTCTCCTGTCTGATAGCACTCTTCTATGCTCTCTCCTGTCTGATAGGACTCCTCTGTGCTCTCTCCTGTCTGATAGGACTCCTCTGTGCTCTTTCCTGTCTGATAGCACTCCTCTGTGCTCTCTCCTGTCTGATAGGACTCCTCTGTGCTCTTTCCTGTCTGATAGCACTCTTCTGTGCTCTCTCCTGTCTTATAGCACTCTTCTGTGCGCTCTGTTGTCTGATATGACTCCTCTGTGCTCTCTCCTGTCTGATAGGAGACTCATCTGTGCTCTCTCCTGTCTGATAGGACTCCTGTGTGCTCTCTTCTGTCTGATAGCATTCTTCTGTGCTCTCTCCTGTCTAATAGGACTCCTTGGTGCTCTCTCCTGTCTGATAGGACTCCTCTGTGCTCTCTCCTGTCTGATAGGACTCCTTGGTGCTCTCTCCTGTCTGATAGTACTCCTCTGTGCTCTCTCCTATCTGATAACACTCCTCTGTGCTCTCTCCTATCTGATAGCACTCCTCTGTACTCTCTCCTGTCTGATAGGACTCCTCTGTGCTCTCTCCTGTCTGATAGGATTCCTCTGTGCTCTCTTCTGTCTGATAGAACTCCTCTGTGCTCTCTCCTGTCTGATAGTACTCCTCTGTGCTCTCTCCTGTCTGATAGTACTCCTCTGTGCTCTCTCCTGTCTGATAGGACTCCTCTGTACTCTCTCCTGTCTGATAGGACACCTCTGTGCTCTCTCCTGTCTGATAGGACTCCTGTGTGCTCTCTCCTGTCTGATAGGATTCCTCTGTGCTCTCTTCTGTCTGATAGAACTCCTCTGTGCTCTCTCCTGTCTGATAGGACTCCTCTGTGCTCTCTCCTGTCTGATAGGACACCTCTGTGCTCTCTCCTGTCTGATAGGACTCCTCTGTGCTCTCTCCTGTGTGATAGCCCTCCTCTGTGTTGTCTCCTGTCTGATAAAATGACATTTTCTTATGAAGTATATTAGAAAGGTCAATGTTTTGCCAAGATGTACAACATATAACAAGTTTTGAATCTGACAGTGCCCAGTTAACATAGGTAAGACAAAACCATGTACCTCTAAATAAATCATAAAGACACCAATAATACAGATCCCCTACCAGACCCCTAAACCAATACAGACTGCAGACCAGGATCCCTAAAGTTATATAGACTCCAGTTACAGAAGTAGGCAAAGGGTTTGATGACTCAAGATGTCAGTGAGTAATTTTTCAGCTTTGCCTTAAAAAGGTTGGCATTTTGTGGTGCCCTTTAGCGGCCCATGGCACTTCCAGTGCATTGAAGGTATATCTCATTGCCAAAAGAGAAGTAGTTGTGTATGAGTGTACATTTTGTGAATAATAATATAGACACTGAGGCAATCCCGTTACTTTCAAGGTATTCCTGGCAAGCCGTCACTATATCATGTGGTATGTTGGAATATAAGGACTCCACATCCATGGTGGCTAGTATGGCAGCATTGTGGAGAGGACCTATGGTTAATGGTTTGTCCAGTAGGTCAGTAGTGTCCTGTAGATAGCTTCTTGTGTCTTTTACCAATGGTTTCTGGACACGTTCTACTCAACCTAAAAATTTTTGGTGAGCGCTCCCACACCAGAGATGATTGATTTACCTGGATTGCCAGGCTTATGTATTTTGGGAAGCTGTAGAGCTCTCCAATTTTGAGGTTCTCCAGTATGAAATCCAACAGTTTTGTAGATCCTGTGGATAGATTCCTGATTATTATTGTCAAATCTCTCATGTATTTTTGAGTCGGTCCTCATCTAATTTGATGTAATATTGTGTGTCTGTGACACCAGAATGATTAATTGAAGTGACAACTAACTGTAAATCCACTATAGCTATGCCATTAACAGACACCGATGTTAACAGAAGTTAAGACCTTCTAAAGTAATACAGATCCCAGAGCAGACCTCTAAACTAATACTGACCCCAGACCAGAACCCTAAACTAATGTAGACTCCAGAGCAGACACCCTAACGTAATACAGATCCAAGGTCTGCTGTCAGGTATGGGCAGGGAACAGTGAAACACTAAACTCACCCGCTCCCACTTGCCCTGCCTACTTGCGTACGCGCCCTAGGCGACGGGTCCACAACCACAGTGACAGTCCCTGCCTGAATAAGTGCAGGGAGTCAAACGTCAAAAAAATAAACTATAATACAGACGTAGGTTGGAACACAGTATGGAATCCCACACACTAACAGAAATAATAACTAAACATACACACACAATAAGTCACAGTCCACAAGCCGAGTCAATACCAAGAGATTACAGAAATGCCAAATCGCAGAAACAGGAGAAGAGTCAGTGAACGCGGAGCCAAAGGGTGAAATATGCCAGAAATTCAAGATACAATACAAATGGTAGCTAGTAGTAAGAGGTCTTGCACAGGCGAGGTATGAGAGCAGACTGCCAGCTTAAATAGAGACAGAGAGAACTGTCAGAACCATTTAACCCCATGGGTTCTGACATCTGCCTCCCTAAAATAATATGGACTCTAGATAAGAGCACCAAAACTAATACAGACTCCAGACCAGGCCCCTAAGGTAAGACAGACGGCAGACCAGACCCACTAAAATAATACAGACCCCAAATTACACCACTAAAGTAATACAGACCTCAAGCCAGCTAAAGTAATACAGGCTTCCAAACTAATACAGACTCCAGACCATAGTCCCTAAACTAATACAGATCCCAGAGCAGTCCTCACTGGACCCACTAAACAAATACAGAGTGCAGGACATACTCCTGATGGAGTACTTTGGTGCAGTAAAACTTATCCCCTATTCAATGGATAGGGGATAAGTTTTTGATTGCAGGGGTCTGACTGCTGGGACACCCGAGAACTCCTGCACAGCGCTCTCTGGCTCTCCCATAGAGATACATGAAACGTGCCAGCTTCCCCTTCCTGCAGGGGTCGACACGCTTACTTCCTTGGTAGAGCCGGATTGCCATGCAGAGGATCGCAGGGGGTCCTTTGGATAGGGGATAGGTTTTACTGCACCACAGACTGAACTAGTGTTGAGTGGCATAGGCCATATTCGAATTCGCGAATATTCGCGAATATATGGACGAATATTCGTCATATATTCGCGAATATTCGCATAATCGTTATATTCTCGCTTTATTTTCGCATATGCGAAAATCCGCATATGCGAAAATTAACATATGTGAATATTAGCATATACAAAATTAGCGTACGTAAAATTCGCATATGCGAATATTCGCATATGCGAATATTCGCATATGCGCATTTTCGAGCACCAGTCTCACACAGTAGTATTAGAGCCTTCTTTACACCACACAAGCTGGAAGCAGAGAGGGGTGATCACTGTGATGTGTACTGTGAAAAAAAAAATAATAAAAAAAAAATTCGTGAGCAACACTAGACTGAACCACCTAAACTAATAAAGATTCCAGACGAGACCACATAAAGTAATACAGACCTCAGACTAGACCCACTTAACAAATACAGACTGTAGACCAGATCAACTAAACTAATACTGATCCCAGACCAGAGCCCCTAAAGTAATACAGACCGCAGACCAGACACCCGTAATGAATACAGACCCCAGACTAGACCCCCTAAGCTTAAACAGACCCCAGACCACTTATGTAATACAGACCTGCATAGCAGACCCTTAAACAAATGCAGACTGCAGACCAGAACTGTTAAGTTATACAGACCCCAGAACAGACCCCTAAACTAAAACAGACCACAGACCCCCAAAACTAATACAGACCTCAGGCTAGACCCCTCTAAAGTAATACAGACCCCAGACCAGATCCACTAAACTAATAAAGACTCCACATAAATTCTAACCCCAGTTCAGAACCAATAAACTAATTCAGATCCCAGACCAGAGCCCCTAAAAACTACTACAGACACCAGACCAGACCCCTAATTAAATACAGATCAGGCCACCTAAATAAATAAAGACCCTAGATCATGTCACCTAAAAATATACCCAAGACTCTCTAAGTAATAGAGACCCCTTAAGGTAATATAGACTCCAGACCAGACTCTTTAAATACCATTGCATGAAAAACGAAGTGACAAATAGACAAGCACGATGTAATTTCCACATGGAGACAAAAGGGAACCATTGAAATTAATAAGGGGGGAAAAGCAACAGAAAAAAAAATTTCCCCAAAGTTTTTGCCACCTACAGTATCTACCATAAGTGGCTCATCTAGTGTCACCACAGGTGCTGCCCCTTTACTTCATACTTGCTAACTTTTGAGAAGTGACACCAGGGTGATTACGAGAAGCATCTTCCACCTGTGTATCCACTATTAGTGTTGAGCGGCATAGGCCATATTCAAATTCGTGATATTTCGTGAATATATTGACGAATATTCGTAATATATTCGAAAAATTCGCAATATTCGTGGCCTTATTTACTATGCGCCATAAAATTTGCATGCGCATGCACAATATCGCGTGATAAAAGAGCTAAAAGAAGGGAGGGATCAATATGCGCGAAAATTTGCATATGCAAATTTTCGGGCGTCCGCCAGCCATGACACAGTAACTATTATTGGAGGGTTGTTTACACCACAAGCTGGAAGCAGGGAGGGATGATCACTGTGACGTGTACTGTGAAAAAAATAAAAAAAGCGAAAATTCATAATTGTGAATATATAGCGCTACATTCGCGAATTTGCGAATATGCGATAATCGCGATAAATGTTCACATTGCAAATATTCGCACCCAACACTATCCACTATAGCTATACCATTGACAGACCACCTAAATAAGTTAAGATCCCTAAGTAATGCAGACCCCAGAGCAGACTCCTAAACTAATACAGACCACAGACCCTCTAAATAAATTCAGACCTCAGACTAGACCCCTAAATTAACAACATTGCTGGAAAGGACCCTCTAGCAAGCTTAGACCCCAGACCTGGCCCCCTAAACTAATACTGTTTCCAAACTAGACCCCTAAAGTAATACAGATTCCAGACCAGACCCCATAAACTAATTCAGCCTCCAGAATAAAACCCTAAAGTATCACAGACCCCAGACCAGACCCCCTAAACTAACACAGCTCCCAGACCAGCCCTTCTAAGTAAATTCAGACATAAAATCAGACCCCTAAGACTTCAAAACAGACCCTCAAAGAACATTGTAAGAAAAATTAAATGAACCCTTAAAGGGGTACTCCGCCCCTAGACATCTTATTCCCTATCCAACGGATAGGGAATAAAATGTCAGATCGCCGGGGTCCCGCCGCTGGGGACCCCCGCAATATAGCAAGCAGCTGCCACCTGTAACTGCTTCCGGAAGCGCTGGAGGTTCTCTGACTAATTAATCCCGACCACGGGGACGGAAGATCGTGACGTCACGACTCCACCCCATGTGACGTCATGGCCACGCCCCCTCAATGCAAGTCTATGGGAGGGGGCGTGACACCCCCTCCCATAGACTTGCATTGAGGGGGCATTTTTAGGCTACCTGTCAATCAGTGACTGATGATTTATCCTATGGATGGGCCATCAATCATATTAGCCCGGAAAACTCATTCAAGTTCAGCCATTCCGAAACACAAATCTTCTTAGGCTACTTTTTACATGTTAGGCCCCTTTCACACTATAAATTCATCCATTTAATGTTCTGTTATGAAAACCCTTAAAATCGGCCGTTAAACAGCCGTTACAAAATCCCATTATAGTCTATGGGATTTTTACATTATCCGTTGTAACCCGTCATAGACGTTATTTTGTGACGGGAGAAATATGGCACAATCCCAAAGACTATAATGGGATTTTGTAACCACCGTTTAGCAGCCAATTTAAAGGGTTTTCATAACGGAACATTAAACGGATCTTTAAAACTGATGAATTTTATAGTGTGAAAGGAGCCTTAGTTTTTGCATCAGTTTTTTTGGTCATATAGATGTTACATTTGATTGGACTTGAACCCAAAACTCCAGAAACAATGCCAACCGCTGAACCACTGTGCTACCCAGTGAGCGCCCATCGTCTTCTTTTTCCTCTTTTCCTTAGTTGATCTCCTATTGAGCTTTGGGTCATTGTCTTGTTCCATCACCCAACGTCTCTACATCTTGAGGTCTTGGATGGCCATCCCTACATGTTCATGTACAATATTTCTATACATCCAGGCTCTGAAGCAGCAACACCACCACACACCATGATCCTCCTTCCATCAGGCTTCATTGGTGGGAGGAGGATTTGGTTGTTGTATAGACTAGAGAGTCCCGAATTTTCAGACAATGCCACTAACTGTTTGTCTCTGGAAGGTCCCGGTAAACTCACTGCATGTGGTAAACGTGTTATGTGCCGTGTGCATAGATATCACCACAAACTGCAGAGAGAAGAAACTGTGTCTGTTGTGAGTATATAGGATGGGAGAAGCCTCTCCATTCTTGTGGCATACTTGTCTCCTGCACCCACTTGGAGAGGCAGTAGCATCGCCACTCACTTAACATTTGCCAGGGTAGGTGCTCTTTCTTTTTCAGGGCTGGGTGCAGTAGTGCCACAGCGTGTCAAGATCAGATTAGCACAAGGGATTCTCTAGCATTGTAATAACCAAGAAATGTAGAAACGGAGCACTCACCCGATATGTGTCCTTAGGGATAGGCTGGTCCCTCTAGCGGGGTCTTCAGCAGGGAGGCGGTAGATGGAACTGGGGGAGCTCAGACGCCGGCCACGGTCCGTATCGCGCCAATGGGCGCTTCGTCATTGGCTGCATCCTCAAGTGCGAAACCTGCTGTGTCCTTAAGGGATTATGGGTCTAAAAACTGTGATTCAGAACTAGTGTGCTGCAGGGACCCGCCAGGTGAGCTGCAACAGTCTGCTGGGGAAGATGGCCAAGATGGCGACAAGACAGGATATGGCCTCTCTGATGTATCACCAACACACCAGAGAGAACCTAGCATGTCCTAGGTCTAGGCCACTGGAAGCTGGACACTTCACTTTAGGGACGTCCTGATACCATTTTTTTTAAGACTGAGTACCGATACTTTAATTCTAGTACTCGCCGAGACCAAGTACGAGTACTTATATTTTAAAGGGAATCTGACACCAGGGTGACGCGGTTTCTGGCGCTGTTTACCGTATGATATGTGGGTCCTTGTGTGCAATGGAGGCGGCTGCTGTAGTATGAGCCAAGATTTCTCTCTTCTCCATTGGACAGAACAGAGAACTTGCTTTAGCGGTGAGAGAGATGTCTCCGGAGCGATTGCGCTGACGTTCACATGGTGAGCAGTGGTAGAAACCGGGTCACCTGACCTATCTACATATAAATTCAAGTTAGTGCAGGTGACTCTGCTGTAAGATTACATTTAATAGTAGGGAGTATCACCTTGTAGGTAGGATAGATAGTTGCAGACATTAGTAGCAGCCCCCTTGTAGACAACCCCCCCCTATTGTCCCCCTTGTAGACAGCGCCCCCCCTGTCCCCCTTGTAGACAACAGCCCCCCCCCTTGTAGATAGTGCTCCCTCTTATCCCCCTTACAGACAGCAGGCCCCCCCCCTTGTAGACAGCGGGCCCCCCCTTGTAGACAGCAGCCCCCCACCTTGTAGACAGCAGGCCCCCCACTTTGTAGACATCAGGCCCCCCCCTTGTAGACAGCAGGCCCCCTCCTTGAAGACAGCAGGCCCCCCTCCCACTTTGTAGACAGCAGGCTCCCCCTTGTAGACAGCGCCCCCCCCCCATGTCCCCCTTGTAGACAACAGGCCCCCCCCCCTTGTAGACAGGACTCAATCTTGTCCCCCTTACAGACAGCAGGCCCCCTCCTTGTAGACAGCAGCCCCCCCCCACTTTGTAGACAGCAGCCCCCCCCCCATTGTAGACAGTGCTCCCTCTTGTCCCCCTTGTAGACAGCAGGTCCCCCCTTGTAGACAGCAGCCCCCCCCCCATTGTAGACAGTGCTCCCTCTTGTCCCCCTTGTAGACAGCAGGTCCCCCCTTGTAGACAGCAGCCCCCCCCCATTGTAGACAGTGCTCCCTCTTGTCCCCCTTGTAGACAGCAGGTCCCCCCTTGTAGACAGCAGCCCCCCCCCCCCATTGTAGACAGTGCTCCCTCTTGTCCCCCTTGTAGACAGCAGTCCCTCCTCTTGTAGACAGCTCACCTACGGCTGTTCTCGGGTGTCGTCGCTCCACTGTCCCGTTCTTCCGATCGCATCATGGCGTCCTACGGAGGAGCATGTGACAAACACGTCACTCTGCTTACACTGTAGCGTTATGCTGGGTGCAGGGGAGGAGGTGGAGTGACGTGTGTGTCACATGCTCCTCCATGGAACGCCATGATGCGATCGGGAGAACTGGACAGCGGAGCCGGGCCGCACAGCAGCAGGTATCGGACATGGTATCGGGGACACTAAAAGAGTCCCTGATACCATCCAAATGCCGTGTATCAGCCACGATACCGATACTAGTATGGGTATTGGGACAACCCTACTTCTCTTCTTCTGGGGAGAAGAATCCTGCGGCCTCTAGTGCTAAAGAAGCTAAAGAAGAAGACAATCACTGTGGGGAAACGGAGGTGAGTATGTGTCTTTTTTTCTCTGGGAAGGGAAGGGGGGGGGGAAGAATCCTTCTTTCAGGGGGCAAGCTAACTACACATGGGGCCTATATACAGGGGGAAAGCTACCTACAGGAGGGTCTTATATATATAGGTACAAAAAAAAGTCAATATAGAAAAAACCAGCTCACCGCCATATGTAAACTTGTATAAGGAGATGTTTAAAGGAAGCACAGATTTGATATCCAACCGCAAACTTGGAGTGAACAATGCTTGACAAAAAAAAGAACAGGATCCAGCTCCCAAAAAGAAAAGTTAAAAGTCCAAAATTTAATTCACATGTTTAAAAAATGAGTGAAAACCAAAAATAGAATAAAAGCATAGCAGAAACGCCGTCGCGTTTTGAACCATGTGGTTCTTAATCATGGTGCCATGATTAGGAACCATATGGTTCGACACGCGTCAGCGTTTCTGCTATGCTTTTATTCTATTTTTGGTTTTCACTCATTTTTTAAACATGTGAATTACATTTTGGACTTTTAGCTTTTCTTTTAGGGAGCTGGATCCTGTTCTTTCTTATATATAGGTGGCAAACTACCTACAGGGAATCATACATATAGAAGGCAAACTACCCTACAAATAAAATGTGCTGCAACAAAGTTTGTTGCTTGTTTAACAGAATTTTACATATTTCTCAGTGTGGAGTTTCTGTTTAAAAAAACCTAATAAGTACAAACTACTGTCCTAGAAGAGACTATGAGAATTGAAACACTCTCTTACCACCAGGTGGCAGCATAATAAAGAAAATTGCTATTAATCAGTAGTGTTGAGCGGCATAGGCCATATTCGAATTCGCGAATATTTGCGAATATATGGCCGAATATTCGTCATATATTCGCTAAATTCGCTTATTCGTAATATTCTCGTTTTATTTTCGCATATGCGAAAATTCGCGTATGCGAAAATTAACGTATGAGGAAATTAGCATATACAAAAATTAGCTTAAGCGAAAATTCGCATATGCCAAAATTAGCATATGCAAAATTCGCACACCAGTCTCACACAGTAGTATTAGAGCCTTCTTTACACCACACAAGCTGGAAGCAGAGAGGGGTGATCACTGTGATAGGTACTGTGAAGAAAAAAAAAAACGAATATTCGTAATTATGAATATATATAGTGCTATATTCGCGAATATTCGCGAATAAAATTCGCATTGCAAATATTCGTGAGCAACACTATTAATCAGTAAATGCATGTAATGTAGATTTGTTTTTGTTTTTACAGTAATAAAAAGGGTGTCTTTAATTGTTGCAAAACTACAACTCCCATCATGCCCGGACAGCCGAAGGCTGTCCGGGCATGCTGGGAGTTGTAGTTTTGCAACAGTTGGAGGCTCCTTGGTCGGAAAACACTGCTGTAGAGTAGCTGGTTCTTTGATGGTGCCTATCATATACAGTGGTCCCTCAACATACGATGGTAATTCGTTCCAAACGAGCCATCGTTGGTCGAATCCATCGTATGTTGAGGGAATTGTGCAATGTAAAGTATAGGAAGCTGTACTCACCTGTCCCCGCCGCTCCCGATGGTGATCCCGGGCCTCCGCTGGGCTCTCTGCTGTCTTCTCCGGTCCTGCGCTGTCTTCTCCGGTTCTCCGCTGTCTTCTCCGGTCCTCTGCTGTCTTCTCCGGTCCTCCGCAGTCTTCTCCGGTCCTCCGCTGTCTTCTCCGGTCCTCTGCTGTCTTCTCCGGTCCTCCGCAGTCTTCTCCGGTCCTCTGCTGTCTTCTCCGGTCCTCTGCTGTTTTCTCCGGTCCTCCGCTGTCTTCTCCGGTCCTCCGCAGTCTTCTCCGGTCCTCCGCTGTCTTCTCCGGTCCTCCGCTGTCTTCTCCGGTCCTCTGCTGTCTTCCGCAAGGCCTTACTGCATCTGATGAAAGGTCACATGACCTGAAATGCGTCATGCTTGGCGCTGACTCCTGGAATTTTAAATGTTTGTCATATTGAAGTTTCTCCGTGTCGATGGTTTTACATGGTTCCAATAAAGGTGAAGTTTCTTAATCGCTGGCATCTACCTGCTTTCTTCATATCCTTGGAGGATTATATTGCCGTGCGGTGGCCGGGTGAGCTGACTACTTTTCTACTTTGCTAATTTACAAATATGTTTAACTTTCTGCCACCAGTTGATTTAAAAGGAAAAAGGTTTTCACCGGAGTACCCCTTTAAAAGTGGGCACTTTACCTAACTTGTTACATATGTTTATTCTGATATTTGTATGAACAGGAGGTGACTCAATTAATAATAAAGAATGGCAGTAGGAAGGGAACTTAAAGGGGACCTCTCATCAAATAAACTTTTGATATATTTTAGATGAATGAATGTTGAATAACTTTCCAATAGCATGTTAATGAAAAATATGCTTCTTTCTATTGTATTTTTCCCGATCAGTCCTGTCAGCAAGCATTTCTGACTCATGCTGGAGTCCTAAACACTCAAAGCTGCCAGCCTGCTTTGTTCACAGCCAAACAGGCTGTGAACAAAGCAGGCTGGCAGCTCTGAGTGTTCTCCTTTGTGAACAAAGCAGACTGGCAGCTCGTAGTGTTTAGGACTCCAGCATGAGTCTGAAATGCTTGCTGCCAGGACTGGTAGGGAGACCCCTAGTGGTCATTTCTTCAAAGTGGAAAATTAAATAGAAAGAAGCATATTTTTTTAATAACATGCAATTGTAAAGTTATTCTGCATACATTAATCTATAATATATCAAAAGTTTTTTTGATGAGAGGTACCCTTTAATAAAGGATATAGCCTATTTGTATTTCCTTTGGGACTTGAGTCTGGTCCTGGAGCTGGACGGATCTTGAATCCAGGTATTGTGCCACTCGCGGTGCTCCTTTATTTTGGATATTTCTATAAAAAAAAAAAGTCAGTAAATGTTGGCACCCCTAAAATTTTTCTAGAAAATGAAGTATTTCTCACAGAAAAGGATTGCAGGAACACATGTTTTGCTATACACATGTTTATTCCCTTTGTGTGTATTGGAACTAAACCAAAAAAGGAGGAAAAAAAGCAAATTGGACATAATGTCACCAAACTCCAAAAATGGTCTGGACAAAATTATTGGCACCCTTAACTTAATATTTGGTTGCGCACCCTTTGGAAAAAATAAGGGAAATCAGTGGCTTCCTATAACCATCAATAAGCTTCTTACACCTCTCAGCCGGAATGTTGGACCACTCTTCCTTTACAAACTGCTCCAGGTCTCTTATTGGAAGGCGCCTTTTCCCAACAGCAATTATAAGATCTCTCCACAGGTGATCAATGGGATTTAGATCTGGACTCATTGCTGACACTTCAGAACTCTCCAGCGCTTTGTTGTCATCCATTTCTGGGGCTTTCTGACGTATGTTTGGGGTCATTGTCCTGCTGGAAGACCCAAGATCTCGGACACAAACCCAGCTTTCTGACACTGGGCTGTACAGTGCGACCCAAAATCCATAGGTAATCCTCAGATTTCAAGATGTCTTGTACACATTCAAGGCCCCCAGTGCAAGAGGCAGCAAAACTACCCAAAACATCACTGACCTCCACCATATGTCACTGTAGGTACTGTGCTCTTTTCTTTGTAGGCCTCATTCCGTTTTCGGTAAACAGTAGAATGATGTACTTTACCAAAAAGCTCTATCTTGGTCTCATCTGTCCACAAGACGTTTTCCCAGAAAGATTTTGGTTACTCAAGTTCATTTTGGCAAAATGTAGTCTTGCTTTTTTATGTCTCTGTGTCAGCAGTGGGGTCCTTCTGGGTCTCCTCCATAGTGGGGTCCTCCTGGGTCCCCTCCATAGCGGGGTCCTCCTGGGTCTCCTCCATAGTGGGGTCCTCCTGGGTCTCCTCCATAGGGGGGTCCTCCTGGGTCTCCTCCATAGTGGGGTCCTCCTGGGTCTCCTCCATAGTGGGGTGCTCCTGGGTCTCCTCCATAGCGTTTCATTTCATTTAAATGTCGACAGATAGTTCACACTGACACTGATGCTCCCTGAGCCTGCAGGACAGCTTGAATATCTTTGGAACTTGTTTGGGGCTGCTTATCCACCATCCGGACTTTCCTGCGTTGAAGCCTTTCATCAATTTTTCTCTTCCATCCACACCCAGGGAGATTAGCTACAGTGCCATGGGTTGTAAACTTCTTGATAATGTTGCGCACTGTGGACAAAGGCAAATCTAGATCTCCGGAGATGGACTTGTAACCTTGAGATTGTTGATATTTTTCCACAATTTTGGTTCTCAAGTCCTCAGACAGTTCTCTTCTCCTCTTTCTGTTGTCCATGCTTAGTGTGGCACACACAGACACACAATGCAAAGACTAAGTGAACTTCTCTCCTTTTTATCTGCTTTCAGGTGTGATTTTTATGTTGCCCACACCTGTTACTTGCCCCAGGTGAGTATAAAGGAGCATCACATGCTTGAAACGATCTTATTTATCCACAATTTTGAAAGGGTGACAATAATTTTGTCCAGTCCATTTTTGGAGTTTGGTGACATTATGTCCAATTTCCTTTTTTTCCTCCCTTTTTTGTTTAGTTCCAATACACACAAAGGGAATAAACATGTGTATAGCAAAACCTGTGTTACTGCAATCCTTTCCTGTGAGAAATACTTCATTTTCTTGAGAAATTTCAGGGGAGCCAACATTTACGGCCATGACTGTGTATATACTGTGTGTGTGTGTGTATATATATATTGCTGCCTCCATGCCAAATCAATATCGGATGGTAGGTAAGGTGCGGAAGAATTAATTTCTCCTTTTTTCCAGAGAACATGAAAGGAACAACTAAAGAGAAGCTGGAGGCAAAATTATACCCTCCATGCATGAGCGCTTATGACTTGAAGTGAGATGGAAACCTGTGATGTGCAACAGTAAAATGCCATAGACTGAATTACACCGACACATACTTATTCAGTGCTCTTAAAGGAGAACTCCTGGATATAACTTTTTTTCTTTTTAAGGGGGTACTCTGGTGGAAAACAATTTATTTTAAATCAACTGGTGCCCCGAAAGTTAGCTTAAATTACTTCTATTAAAAATCTTCATCCTTTCAGTACTTATCAGCTGCTGTTTACTACAGAGAAAGTTCTTTTATTTTTGAATTTCTTTTCTGTCTGACCACAGTGCTCTCTGCTGACACCTCTGTCCATGTTAGGAACTGTCCAGAGCAGGAGAGGTTTGCTATGGGGATTTGCTCCAGCTCTGGACAGTTCCTGACATGGGCAGAGGTGTCAGCAGAGAGCACTGTAGTCAGTCTGGAAATAACTACACAACTTCCTCTGGAGCATACAGCAGCTGCTAAGTACTGGAAGGATTAAGATTTTTTAATAGAAGTAATTTACAAATCTGTTTAACTTTCTGGCACCAGTTGATTTAAAATAAATTGTTATCCACCGGAGTACCCCTTTGAGAATGAATAGAGTAGAGCGAGAGCGTCCTCCAACAGGAGAGTAAGTCTTGGTTATCTGTTCATGGGTATAACCCAATTGTTGCACTACTTTTATCTATCAGATATAACAGTTTATAACACTGCTTTACAGCTGCTGTAAAGTGAGATCTTCCTAAATTCTCCATTAAAGGGGTACTGTAGCATACAGCAGCTGATAAGTACTGGAAGGATTAAGATTTTTTATAGAAGTAACTTACAAATCTGTTTAACTTTCTGGCGCCAGTTGATTTTAAAAAATTGTTTTCCACTGGAGTACCCCTTTAAGATTGTATTCCTGTTGTACTGACATCTAATGGTTAAAGTGAATGTTGAAATAATTAGGTTAAAAAAAGAGGTCCATAAGTGTCCATAAATAAAAAATAAATTAATTTAAACTATAAAATGTAACTGTTATAATGCATATTTTGACAAAATGCCTATTTTATTTATAGAATAAATAAATAAGGATATTTATGATAAGAGCACAGTAAAAATCGTAGAATTCTTCTGTTATATTAACATATCATGATTTTATGTCAGTAGTTTTTGTCTTGAAATTCTTCGTTAAAAAAAACATCATTTTTTTGCCTTATAAAATATACATATATAAGTTTTTTTCCAGTGCAGATAAAATACAGACCGCCCCCTGCAGGTAAGGAGAGCGTCTCATTCCTTAGCGCTGTTTGTGCTTCTGTCATTCCCCAAACCTGACAGCCTAGATGAGACCCTCAAACATCTCGTCTCCAGCTGCCTCCTCATTATTTAATATAGGCTGCAAGGACTTGCCAAACTCTTGGTGACTCACAGTCCATCTGCTTCTGAAGTGATTTCAAGCCAAGAAGATTCACATAAGAGGCCAACGCATTTCTTCCCATGATCACTTTCCACATTTTTCTCCTTGCTTCTAAATTATGTCGCAAACAGGAAATCTATCTATATGTTTTTCTCAGTGTAATGCCTTATAACTACTAGTGCAATGTACAAGAATATAACTACTATAATACTGCCTCCTATGTACAAGAATGTAATACTATAATACTGCTCCTATATACAAGAATATAACTATTATAATACTGCTCCTATATACAAGAATATAACTAGTATAATACTGCTCCTATATACAAGAATATAACTACTATAATACTGCTCCTATACACAAGAATATAACTACTATAATACTGCTCCTATATACAAGAATATAACTACTATAATACTGTCTCCTATATACAAGAATATAACTACTATAATACTGCTCCTTTATACAAGAATATAACTACTATAATACTGCTCCTATATACAAGAATATAACTACTATAATACTGCTCCTATATACAAGAATATAACTACTATAATACTGCTCCTATATACAAGAATATAACTACTATAATACTGCTCCTATATACAAGAATATAACTACTATAATACTGTCTCCTATATACAAGAATATAACTATTATAATACTGCCTCCTATATACAAGAATATAACTACTATAATACTGCTCCTATATACAAGAATATAACTACTATAACACTGTCTCCTATATACAAGAATATAACTATTATAATACTGCTCCTATATACAAGAATATAACTACTATAATACTGCTTCTATATACAAGAATATAACTACTATAATACTGCTCTATATACAAGAATATATCTACTATAATACTGCCTCCTATATACAAGAATATAACTATTATAATACTGCCTCCTATATACAAGAATATAACTACTATAATTCTGCTCCTATATACAAGAATATAACTACTATAACACTGTCTCCTATATACAAGAATATAACTATTATAATACCGCTCCTATATACAAGAATATAACTACTATAATACTGCTTCTATATACAAGAATATAACTACTATAATACTGCTCCTATATACAAGAATATAACTACTATAATACTGCTCCTATATACAAGAATATAACTACTATAATACTGCTCCTATATACAAGAATATAACTACTATAATACTGTCTCCTATATACAAGAATATAACTATTATAATACTGCCTCCTATATACAAGAATATAACTACTATAATACTGCTCCTATATACAAGAATATAACTACTATAACACTGTCTCCTATATACAAGAATATAACTATTATAATACTGCTCCTATATACAAGAATATAACTACTATAATACTGCTTCTATATACAAGAATATAACTACTATAATACTGCTCTATATACAAGAATATATCTACTATAATACTGCCTCCTATATACAAGAATATAACTATTATAATACTGCCTCCTATATACAAGAATATAACTACTATAATTCTGCTCCTATATACAAGAATATAACTACTATAACACTGTCTCCTATATACAAGAATATAACTATTATAATACCGCTCCTATATACAAGAATATAACTACTATAATACTGCTTCTATATACAAGAATATAACTACTATAATACTGCTCCTATATACAAGAATATAACTACTATAATACTGCTCTATATACAAGAATATAACTACTATAATACTGCTCCTATATACAAGAATATAACTATTATAATACCGCTCCTATATACAAGAATATAACTACTATAACACTGTCTCCTATATACAAGAATATAACTACTATAATACTGCTCCTATATACAAGAATATAACTACTATAATACTGCTCTATATACAAGAATATATCTACTATAATACTACCTGGCTTTCCACGAAAGGGAGTTATCAGTGTGGAAGAAATAGATGCAATATTTGCAAGCTTATGACTAATTCCAACACCTTTAAATCATGTGTCACTAACATCAGTTATAACATTAAAAGTTACATTAACTGTCAAACACATCACGTTGTATACAGCATTACCTGTTTAGAATGTATGCTTCAATACATTGGATGTACTAGTCGAAAATTAAAAATCAGAATACAAGAACATCTCAATTTACCTTCACCAGGTCAATTTTCTAATAGATCTTTGTCGGGCATAGCCAAACATATAATAGAAAAACATGATGGCATCGTTCCCAGGATAGAAGTTACAGGTCTGGAGAGAGTACATCCTCCTCGTAGAGGAGGGGACTGGTGCAAGTCCCTGTTCAGACGGGAGGCGTTTTGGATCCTGTGCATGGATTCTCGCTTCCCGTCTGGACTAAATTATAGACATGATTTGTCATATATATACTAGTCATTATACATCCTTCATAATGTTAGGTGTGTGTAGATTTATGTTTACTTATTTATATACACATTTATTATTATTATTATTCTTATTTCTATTAATATATTTTTTCATTCATGTCTTAATACTAGATTACGGTGGTTCCATTTAGTGGGACTGTGTTGCATTGTTTTCCCCCACCTGTGGGTACACACCCATGGGTGGTTCTTCCTCTCCTATGGGATATGACGATATAAAAGGAAGTCTTGCTGGGTTTTGTAGTTGCCATGACTAAGACTTAGAGTTAAGTCGAAACGCGTCGGTGCGTTCGGTGTTGTTCTTTCTACAATGCTTTTATTGTTTGCTCATGCACTGGATTTTTTATATGAAGAAATAAACTTGAATGTTTTATCCAGCCTTGGGAGCCGGAACTTCCTTTTCTCCTTCTGATTGCTTCACCTGAGGACTTGGCCTCAGAGACTATCCGGAGCTCCCGCTGGTGCAGGTGTATTGTGCTATCTTCTATATACCTTGGAGACGACTTGGTGAGCTGATTCTTTTTATCTATTGTTACTATAATACTGCCTCCTATATACAAGAATATAACTATTATAATACTGCTCCTATATACAAAAATGTAACTACTATAATACTGCTTCTATATACAAGAATATAACTACTATAATACTGCTCTATATACAAGAATATATCTACTATAATACTGCTCCTATATACAAGAATATAACTACTATAATGCACAAAGGAGAAAGAGAGGGACGTCACTCACCAGGATACGGTGCAATTTTCTTTATTTCTTATCAACGGTGCAGAGACATGGAGCACGGACGCCAGAAGGTAGGACTAGCTCATCAGTGGGAAGCTGGGTGACAGCTATAACTACTATAATACTGCCTCCTATATACAAGAATATAACTACTATAATACTGCTCCTATACACAAGAATATAACTACTATAATACTGCTCCTATATATACAAGAATATAACTACTATAATACTGCTCCTATATACAAGAATATAACTACTATAATACTGCCTCCTATATACAAGAATATAACTACAGTACTATAATACTGCCTCCTATATACAAGAATATAACTACTATAATACTGCTTCTATATACAAGAATATAACTACTATAATACTGCCTCCTAGCTGAGAGGTTGTGTCTGTGTAGCTCTCCTGATGTCTGGAGAAAGCCCAGGGCGGGGCCACCCTGGGTGGGGAAGCTCCCCAAGCAAGGCCCAGGCTTCTCGGCCTATTCTGGGAATTAATCCCCAGACACCTCAAACCATGGATGAAAATCCTAAAGTTTCTATGGATGTAAGAAATGTTCAGAATGTTGTCAGTTCTGGTGCAGCAAGAAGCACAGATGAGAAGAAAGCTGTGGAAGTGAGGAAAGAAGCTTCATCAAGTAAGGTAATGGCTGCAGGTACAATCCACCCCTCCTGCAGTCAGACAGAGGAGAACATCCCTGGAGAAGCAGACCATGCAGGAGAATCTGCAGCAGCCTGTCCTGATACGTTCTGACCGCACACGATACGGGAGCGGGAGCAGCGCAAAAGTTACAAGCACGCCAGAGGGGACCAGAGGGAGTACAGCAGGAAGGCTTCAGGGGGCCACAAGTGCGGTCACTGAGAAGAACCAGGGGCCCAGTCCCCAGTCTGGAGATTGTGACCCTGCAGCAGTGACCACAGCAACACCGAGACAGATCCCACCTCAGAAGCAGAGACCTGTGAGTACCCCACCAGTGCGGCCCCCCAATACTCAGCGGGCACCTGAACTATGTCTGGCCGAGCAGATCCCAGCTCTGGTAAAGAGACTTGAGACTTTAAAAAAGACAAAGTTACAGCTGCAGAAACAGATAGACTGTGTGTACAAACTAAAGGCAGCAAACCCCAATAACCAGCCCGTCCATGACAAGAAGCTGAGCTCCCTCGCTGTGCAGCTCACTGACACTGTGCAGGACATGGAGGACGTATTGGACCAGATGGGACCAGTCGCTGAGACCTTCAGAAATCAGCAACGATTTGAGGGATATAAGGAAAGACCAGCGCCAAAGTCACCTACTGCTGCACCTAAGTCTTCAGCCTCACCAGGGGACACCCAGCAGTCCTGTACAAGACAAGAGGACATCCAGCAGTCCTGTGCAAGACCACTCCTCAGACCAGCCAGCTTCCCTTTTGAGAAAGGAAATTTGTACAGACAAGCAGAAGCAAGCGTCCAGCAACATCAGAGACCTGCAGAGACTCCTCCAGAGGTACCACAAGTCCCAGCAGTCAGCACGGTGAAGCAGGACTATGGACTCCTACCAGAAGGTAACTCTGTAACCGTTGTGCAGTCACCACAAGCCCCTGGGGGCAGTAGAGAGCAGCAGGACTGTGGACTCTTACCTGAAGGCAGCAGTGCAGCAGAGAGTTCACAGGACATGGCTCTGCAGGGCTTGCTGGGCTCTGTAGTGCAGGATCATTCTGCCAGTGACTGCAATGATATGAATGTATGTGATATTACTGATAATGTGTCTGCAGAGGGGGGCGCTTCACAGTCTGTGTGGGATCTGGGGTCATCTCTGGGGTCAGGTCCACCATTAGTTCAGCCTCCAGAGGCTTGTGACCCCCAGAGTATAGAGGTTGATGGTGGGGAGGGGGCTGTACAGTCTGATGCACAACACTTCCCCCCTTTAGTCACACAAGTATCAGACCCCCCTAGTACGGCTGGTCAGCAGCCACCACAGCGCCCCCAAGTACAGCAGGAGGGTAGAAGTAGTGGCGCCTCCTCTGGTAATGCCTGGAGCCGCGGGTCACCATTCATGTCCAATGTGAATTATACAGGTCAGGCTTTCAAGAGGAGGAACGTGGTCAGGTTCAGACATAGAGGGGCCAAGGAGGAGCTGCCTGACAGGAGGTTTGTGGTCCGTGAACTTCTGTGCCACCAAATGGGCTTCCTGCCATCTAACATCCTGGCAGTGATAAACCTTCCTGACAGGCAGGGCTATGACGTCAGCTTCAAACTCATGTCTGACCTGGACCGCTTCTGGGCCCATGTCACCCGGGTGAGAGATGCTGATGGCTGGAATAAGTTCAGCTTTGTCCCCATCTCCAGACCAGACACAGCGAATGTCACCATTATATTCTGGAACGAGTCTGTCCCCCCCCAGGATATAGTCGTATGGTTAAAAAGACACTGTGACCTAATGTCAGACCTGACTAAGACCAGGGATGAGGACGGCATATGGACGGGCGGGTGGAAGGTCCTGGTGAAGTTACGGCAGATAAACAACATAACCCAACATCTGCCCAATTCTTTCTTCATTGGCCGGGAGAAAGGGGTTTGCTTCTATGCAGGTCAGCCCAGAAAATGCTTCAAGTGTGGGAAGACCGGTCATATCGCGAGTGTCTGCACCCTGGTAAAATGTAATTTATGTGGGGAGATCGGCCATGTCAGCGCCACCTGCAAGAATATCCGCTGCAACCTCTGTGGTAAGACCGGTCACTCCCACAGGGACTGTCCTGACGCCTGGCATAACATCTGTAAGGACTTCCCTGATGAGGACCTGCTGGAGGGGGCAGAGGACCTGGAGGAGGAGACGTTGGTGTCAGGGTCAGCAGTGACACAACCTGAGCCTCAGCATAACATGGGTGACACTAGAGGTGACGATATGGGTGACAATATTGGTGACACTAGCGGTGACAATATGGGTGACAATATTGGTGACACAGTGCCCGACCAGTCCCAGCCAGGAGCCACTGAGGGGAACAGGGAGGTCACTGAGCAGGTTGTGGCCATGTCTTCTTCTGCCCCAGCATCAATAAATCCGCAGAAGAGACGGAAGAAAGACAAAACCAGCCGTAAGCCTGAGGAGGGATGGACCACTGTCCAAAAACCTTCCAAAAAGAAAGTAGACCCCGGGTCAGGTGTCATGACCATCACAAATAGGTACAGTGTCCTATCAGAGTCAGACGTTGAGGAAGAGATGGAGAGGGAGCTAAAGAGAGTGATAGATGAATTTAATGAAGACCAAGAGGGTGATCCCCCCACAAAAAAGAGACCCCCACGAGCAAAACGTCTGTCCGAATCGGACATGGAAACAGGTGGTCAGCAGGAGGGCTCAGACTCAGATCTGTGATGATGGGGGTGACATCTCTGCACTTTCTTCTTTCCTTTGTTATGATGGCCGACTTTACCCTTAAAGTGTTCTCCAGTAATGTGAACAGTGTCAGAGTGAGGAGGACCAGACATGTCGTATATGACCATCTAAAGTCTATTGATGCTGACATCATCTTCTTACAGGAGACACGTTTAAATACTCAAGGACTGTTACGTGAGGCAGAGCGTGAATGGCGGTCTGGTCCATCCTTTTGGTCACTGGCTGTGGAACCAAGTGCCGGGGTCTCTATCCTGTTTACCACCAATGATGTAACTGTACATAGGCTGACAGAGGTATTGATGGGAAGGTGCCTAATGCTAGAAGTTACTATTCGGGGTAGAAGGCTCCGACTCATTAATATCTATGGTTCACAGACAGTGACTGAAAGGGTTAACCTTTATAATGAAGTGAAGCCATATCTCTTCACGTCTGTCCCTGTCATCTTGGCCGGAGATTTTAATGCCTCCAGAACAACTAGTGACAGATCCTCTAATAGACCTCTAACACGAGACTCCAAGGTCTTAAACAACATCATTCTACAGGCCGGGTTGTCAGATGTGTTTGTGCAGGGTGGTCGGAAACCAAAATTTACCTATTTCTGTGGTGGAAGAAGTAGTCGTATAGATTTAGCTCTGGTTAGTCCCACAGAGACCATTGGTGAGAAGGATGAGAAGATCGTCCCTTATTCTGACCATCTGGCCTTATATTTTTGTCTGGGTGTCACACAGGGTCCTGAGACAGGTAGAGGGTTGTGGAGACTGAATTCCAGTCTCTTAGAGGATCCTTCTGTGCAGAGACAGGTTCACTCTCTTATACAGAGTCAGCTAGAGAGGGTGGACTTCTATGATGATATGGCCGCCTGGTGGGAGGATGTCAAAGATGAGATCAAAACCCTCTTAAAGAGACTGTCAGTTATAAAGGGGAAGAGTAAGTATGGCCAGTATCTCAAGCTGCGGAAAGAATTGGAGTCACTATATTCGGCGGGTGGGGACCAACAAAGGATAGACCGGCTGAAATCTGAGATAAGGCAGTATCAGTACAGCAGGTATACCTTCCTGGTTCTTGAAGGGGATTATGGGTCCTTAGGGTCTCCTGATCCCTTTGAGAATTGCCGGGAGCGGGTGGCAAATAAATCTGTCACCGGTCTCACTGACTCCCAGGGTGTTTTGCAGGAATCTCGGGAGGGTATCCTGGGGGTGGTGAGATCGTACTATGCTGACTTGTTTCAGAGGAAGGTTTTGGATAGAGACAAGATGACCCAATTCTTGGAGACAACTCCGCTCCCTGATACTAATGATTTGGACTTTTCTCCTTTGACAGCAGAATTGACGGTGGCGGAGGTCAAATAGGCCATTGATAAGTTACATCTGAAGAAGGCACCAGGTCCAGATGGGATAACAGCAGAATTCTATAAGACATTCAGAGACCTCTTGGCCCCAATCCTCGTGGATGTTTATACAAATTGTCTAGAAAGTCACCTGATGCCTCCATCCATGAGAGTGTCCTCGCTGATTCTGCTGTCTAAAGGTAAAGAGCCGAGTGACATCAAGAACTGGAGGCCGATTGCCCTCTTGAATGTCAACAGGAAGATTCTGGCAAAAATCCTGTTTTCTAGGTTAGTTTGTCTGTCCCCGGCACTGTTGGCAGGCTGTCAGTATGGCACAGTAAAAGGGCGGAACATCTCTGGGGCAGTGATCTCCATAAGGGAGATGTTTGAGAGATGTAAAGCCCTGAGGTGTGGGAGATATGTTGTGAGTCTTGACCAGGCTAAAGCCTTTGACAGAGTAGATCATGAGTATCTATGGGCCACTTTGTCAAAGTACGGTATTCCAGGACAATTCATTGATTGGCTGAAGACTTTGTATTGTGAGGCCGAGAGCTTTCCTCTGATCAATGGTTGGCAGGGTGACACCTTCAGGGTTGAGGCGGGGGTGAGACAAGGTTGCCCACTGAGTCCGCTGCTGTATGTATTTGCCTTAGACCCGTTTCTGAGGTCACTGCAGGAGTGTGGTTTTCAGGGGGTGCCGGTCCCCCACTGCCTACCCCTGAGTGTTGTTGCCTACGCGGATGATGTGACTGTAGTGATATCTGAGCCTCGTGAGGTGGAGATGTTGTCTGCGGCCATCAAAAGTTACTCGGAGGCCTCAGGGTCTCTGGTCAACCTTGAGAAGAGTCAAGCTCTCTGGGTATCAGATACTGATCCAGATTTTGATCTGACCCAATTTGTGAGAGCCTCCTCCTATATTAAAATCCTAGGGGTCAAATTCGGGAGGGACGATAACGCCAAACTAAATTGGGAAGAGAAGTTGGAAGCCGGAAATGCAAAGGTTCAGCGATGGAAGAACTGGAGGCTGACCTATAGAGAAAGGGTTAAAATGTTGAAGACTTACCTGGTCCCCGTCTTTTTGTATGTCTCTGTTGTTTTTCCTTTGCCAGAATCTTTCTCTGCTCGGCTCTTTAGCCTGTTCTTCCAAATGTTCTGGGGGAACAGGTTGAACCTGATAAAAAGAGGGGTCACCTACCTACAGAGGAGAGAGGGTGGGTTGGATATGCTGAATCCAAGGGTGTTCTTTGACTCCATGTTTCTAAAAGTTAATTTTGGTTGCCTGGACTCAAACAACAGCTCCCTGTGGGCGAATAGTATCAGGGACTGGATATTGCCTTTTGCAGAGTCTTGGGTGCGAGGCGGCAGTCTCAAGAGGGGGAGATGGACGCGTGACTACCTCCCCCCGTACCTGGAATACGGGCTCAGATGTCTGAAGAGATGGCGCATTGAGAAGTCCTATATAGAGAGTAAGCCAAGGAAGGATCTATACGTAAGGGTTTGTAGGGCTTTCTTCTGTTCTCCACTTGCCTTGAGGGACTGTGTGACCAGCACTTTACAAGAAAGTCTAAAGTTCCTCAATGGGAAACGACTCCCCGCAAAATTCTTTGACATAGCTTGGCTGTCGCTCCATGGGAGGCTCTTTGTCAGGGGTAATCTAAAGTATCTAAGCGTTTCTGATAGGAACTGTCCTCTGGGTTGTCAGCAGGAGGAGACCATGGAGCATTTCATATCTGACTGCAGGGCCGGGAGGAGGATATGGGAAGAAGTGTCCAGTAAGCTGAACATCCCATTACTGCAGAACCTGACGTATCCTGACATCGTATATGCTGTACCATCCAGTAACAGGACTGTAGACAGAGAGACAATGTACATAATTATAACAATCATTAAATATTACCATTGGCACATGAGAACTAGAGTGTCCATACACAATGAGCCATTCCACCACATCACAGCAGTAAGCCAGATAATGTCTGAGCTCCAGTGGGTAAAGTCATTAGAGATACGGAGGAACCAAAATAATGGGAAATTATGGAGGAATGTCTCTTTGGTTTAACACGGATGATTTATAAATTTTTTTTTTTGTGTTTTTCCTTTTCCAGCAAATGTGGACTTTCTAAGTTTAATATTACTCTGTGCATACTCTAGTTGAGTAGTCATTGTGTGTACAATGCTTGTTATTTTTGTTTTGCATTGTAAGAATTTATGTTAATTGTAATTTTGTTTGTTTTCACAATAACAATTGCCTCTATATACAAGAATATAACTACTATAATACTGCCCCTATATACAAGAATATAACTACTATAATACTGTCTCCTATATACAAGAATATAACTACTATAATACTGCTCCTATATACAAGAATATAACTACTATAATACTGTCTCCTATATACAAGAATATAACTATTATAATACTGCCTCCTATATACAAGAATATAACTACTATAATACTGCTCCTATATACAAGAATATAACTACTATAACACTGTCTCCTATATACAAGAATATAACTATTATAATACTGCTCCTATATACAAGAATATAACTACTATAATACTGCTTCTATATACAAGAATATAACTACTATAATACTGCTCTATATACAAGAATATATCTACTATAATACTGCCTCCTATATACAAGAATATAACTATTATAATACTGCCTCCTATATACAAGAATATAACTACTATAATACTGCTCCTATATACAAGAATATAACTACTATAACACTGTCTCCTATATACAAGAATATAACTATTATAATACCGCTCCTATATACAAGAATATAACTACTATAATACTGCTTCTATATACAAGAATATAACTACTATAATACTGCCTCCTATATACAAGAATATAACTATTATAATACTGCTCCTATATACAAGAATGTAACTACTATAATACTGCTTCTATATACAAGAATATAACTACTATAATACTGCTCTATATACAAGAATATATCTACTATAATACTGCTCCTATATACAAGAATATAACTACTATAATACTGCCCCTATATACAAGAATATAACCACTATAATACTGCTCCTATATACAAGAATATAACTACTATAATACTGCCTCCTATATACAAGAATATAACTACTATAATACTGCTCATATACACAAGAATATAACTACTATAATATTGCTCTTATATACAAGAATATAACTACTATAATACTGCTCCTATATACAAGAATATAACTACTATAATACTGCCTCCTATATACAAGAATATAACTACAGTACTATAATACTGCCTCCTATATACAAGAATATAACTACTATAATACTGCTTCTATATACAAGAATATAACTACTATAATACTGCCTCTATATACAAGAATATAACTACTATAATACTGCCCCTATATACAAGAATATAACTACTATAATACTGTCTCCTATATACAAGAATATAACTACTATAATACTGCTCCTATATACAAGAATATAACTACCGTATATACTCGAGTATAGGCCGAGTTTTTCAGCGCGATTTTTCGTGCTGAAAACACCCCCCTCGGCTTATACTCGAGTGAACTCCCCCACCCGCAGTGGTCTTCAACCTGCGGACCTCCAGAGGTTTCAAAACTACAACTCCCAGCAAGCCCGGGCAGCCATCGGCTGTCCGGGCTTGCTGGGAGTTGTAGTTTTGAAACCTCCGGAGGTCCGCAGGTTGAAGACCACTGCGGCCTTCAACATCATCCAGCCCCCTCTCACCCCCTTTAGTTCTGAGTACTCACCTCCGCTCGGCGCTGGTCCGGTCCTGCAGGGCTGTCCGGTAAGGAGGTGGTCCGGTGAGGAGGTGGTCCGGGCTGCTATCTTCACCGGGGAGGCCTCTTCTAAGCGCTTCGGGCCCGGCCTCAGAATAGTCACGTTGCCTTGACAACGACGCAGATACGTCGCTGTCAAGGCAACGGCTCTATTCCGGGCCGGAAGCGCGGAGAAGAGGCGCCCCCGGTGAAGATAGCAGCCCGGACCACCTCCTCACCGGACCACCTCCTTACCGGACAGCCCTGCAGGACCGGACCAGCGCCGAGCGGAGGTGAGTACTCAGAACTAAAGGGGGTGAGAGGGGGCTGGATGATGTTGAAGGCCGCAGTGGTCTTCAACCTGCGGACCTCCGGAGGTTTCAAAACTACAACTCCCAGCAAGCCCGGACAGCCGATGGCTGCCCGGGCTTGCTGGGAGTTGTAGTTTTGAAACCTCTGGAGGTCCGCATGTTGAAGGCCGCAGTGGTCTTCAACCTGCGGACCTCCGGAGGTTTCAAAACTACAACTCCCAGCAAGCCCGGACAGCCGATGGCTGCCCGGGCTTGCTGGGAGTTGTAGTTTTGAAACCTCTGGAGGTCCGCATGTTGAAGGCCGCAGTGGTCTTCAACCTGCGGACCTCCGGAGGTTTCAAAACTACAACTCCCAGCAAGCCCGGACAGCCGATGGCTGCCCGGGCTTGCTGGGAGTTGTAGTTTTGAAACCTCTGGAGGTCCGCAGGTTGAAGACCACTGAGGGCGAATGATGAGAAGAGGATGATGAAGGGGGGGGGGTGTGGGGATGATGAAGGGGGGTGGGGATGATGAAGGGGGGGGTGTGGGATGATTACAAGGGGATGATGAAGGGGGGATGTGTGGGATGATAAGGGGATGTGTGGGATGATGACAAGGGGATGATGAAGGGGGGATGTGTGGGATAAGGGGATGTGTGGGATGATGACAAGGGGATGATGAAGGGGGGATGTGTGGGATAAGGGGATGTGTGGGATGATGACAAGGGGATGATGAAGGGGGGATGTGTGGGATGATGACAAGGGGATGATGAAGGGGGGATGTGTGGGATGATAAGGGGATGTGTGGGATGATGACAAGGGGATGATGAAGGGGGGATGTGTGGGATGATGACAAGGGGATGATGAAGGGGGGATGTGTGGGATGATAAGGGGATGTGTGGGATGATGACAAGGGGATGATGAGGATGTTAATGACGGGTCTGGATGATGACAGGGGGGGATGAGGTATTTCCCACCCTAGGCTTATACTCGAGTCAATAACTTTTCCTGGGATTTTGGGTTGAAATTAGGGGTCTCGGCTTATACTCGGGTCGGCTTATACTCGAGTATATACGGTACTATAATACTGCTCCTATATACAAGAATATAACTACTATAATACTTCTCCTATATACAAGAATATAACTACTATAATACTGCCCCTATGTAAAAGAATATAACTACTTTCCATTTTGTCTTCAGGCAGCACAGAAGGGTTAATAGCTCTTTTCAGTTCATTCCAGGACCGCCCACCTAGCAAACAATTAAGAGAATTAACAAGCCTCAGGCCAAGCCTGGCTATAACCATCCACTTGTGTTTTTTTCTGTCCTTCAGTTCTGGGACAGGTGTCAGGTGTATATACCTGCTATTACTGGACAGGTGTAAGGTGTATATACCTTCCAAGCCCACCAACTAATATCTGTCTTTTTCCTATTTCTCTTAGATGGGGCCATTGGGAAGCCCTAGCCCCCTGAGCGCAGTCTTGGTAAACCTGCGGGGTCGCCAGACTTGGGGGTACTGGCTCGTGGGACCCCTCTGCATGGCTGAGCAAGTCTGGCCTTAAATGCAGTTAAAGTTGGCCGCTGCAGGGTTACTATCCATCCCTCCACCCCCCCCCCCTGTTTGCCGCTGCTGGGTGAGCCTGGCTAGTCCGTCCCCCTGGAGAGCTGACCTGTTTACAGTGCAGCATAGGATCCCCTGTGGTCCTGGGGCTCCCAGTGATTGATTTCACTTGCTAGCGATGCGCTATGTGGCAGCACGGTGCTGCAACGGGGAGCTCCGGTGGAGGCGGCCATTAGGTTCCAGTGTGGAGATACGTCATTCGGCCGCCGATGCAGGATGGGAGTTCCAGGGGAAGCCCTGCATCAGAGCGCCGATCATGGCGCCCGCACCTGCAGTGCTGGGGAGCCGGATCGTGCGTTCTATAAGGTATGTGGGGGCACATTGCGTATGCTGGGGTTACTTCTGGAGGGCTGTCTGCCGGCTGGTATCTGTATTAATGTACATGGAGGCCATAATATTCATAGTCAGTCTTTGTTTGGTGTTTTGCATATACTAGGCTATTGCAGTGTTGTATATTGCTAGTCTCCCTATCTTATGCTGTTTCTCTCCAGGTATCAGGTGCTGGCAGACAGAGGGATTGTCAGATGTGTGGGCTGTGTAATTAGGCTCAGCCTCCCCCAGCAGCAGTGTGCAGAGTTAGTGCAGAGTCTCTCACTGTAATACTCTATGGCAGGATAAGTGTGTGATGCTGTACGCTCACGGTAACACTTAGTATATACTATGTATATTGTGATGATGGTTCTCCCTATTTATACAGTGTACGTGGTGATGATGCCTTACTCCCCATATCACTCATATTGTAAATCCCTGCCATGTTATTGCTGGTATAGTGTGTAATGCTGCGCGCACTAATACACTATCATGCAGTATTCTGTGCGGTTACCTGACATGAGATTATGTGTATTGGTGACTGCGGGTTATGTCTTTCAGCTTATACTATTTGCTGTCTGTACGGATCACAGATGTCCAGCTACTCCCTGGTTGAGCCAATTCTATATATATGTATGTATATGGATATAAAATATATTTATATATATATATATATATATATATATATATATATATATATATATATACTGCTCCCGGGTACGAGTGGGGCCCCGGAGGAGCCTGTAAGTAATGTTGTATACTCACCTTATACTGTATGCATAACCCTGTCAGTAAGTGATGCTGTATGCTCATATTATACTGTATACTGTTATACAATCCTGTCAGTAGTTATGCTGTATACTATCATTATACTGTATACTGATATATATTCCTGTCAGTAAGTGATGCTGTATGCTCATATTATACTGTATACTGAAATATAATCCTGTCAGTAGTGATGCTGTATACTCACATTATACTGTATACTGATATATAATCCTGTCCGTAAGTGATGCTGTATGCTCACATTATACTGTATACTGATATATATTCCTGTCAGTAAGTGATGCTGTATACTCACATTATACTGTATACTGATATATATTCCTGTCAGTAAGTGATGCTGTTTACTCACATTATACTGTATACTGATATATATTCCTGTCAGTAAGTGATGCTGTATGCTCATATTATACTGTATACTGAAATATAATCCTGTCAGTAGTGATGCTGTATACTCACATTATACTGTATACTGATATATAACCCTGTCAGTAAGTGATGTTGGATGATCACATTATACTGTATACTGATATATAATCCTGTCAGTAGTGATGCTGTATGCTCACATTATACTGTATACTGATATACAATCCTGTCAGTAAGTGATGCTGTATGCTCACATTATACTGTATACTGATATACAATCCTGTCAGTAGTGATGCTGTATGCTCACATTATACTGTATACTGGTATGTATTCCTGTCAGTAGTGATGCTGTATACTCACCTTGTACTGTATACTGGTATATAATCCTGTCAGTAAGTGATGCTGTATGCTCACCTTGTACTGTATACTGATATACAATCCTTTCAGTAAGTGATGCTGTATACTCACATTATACTGTATACTGATATATAATCCTGTCAGTATGTGATGTTGTATACTGATATATATATAATCCTGTCAGTAGTGAGGCCCTGCTCACTGTATACTGATGATTTCTATACATTTCTATATATTCCTGTCAGTAGTGAGGCCCTACTCACTGTATACTGATGTTTTCTATATATTTCTATATATTCCTGTCAGTAGTGAGGCCCTACTCACTGTATACTGATGTTTTCTATACATTTCTATATATTCCTGTCAGTAGTGAGGCCCTGCTCCCTGTAGACTGATGTTTTCTATATATTCCTGTCAGTAGTGAGGCCCTGCTCACTATATACTGATTTCTATATATTCTTGTCAGTAGTGAGGCCCTGCTCACTATATACTGATGTTTTCTATATATTCCTGTCAGTAGTGAGGTCCTGCTCACTATATACTGATGTTTTCTATATATTCCTGTCAGTAGTGAGGCCCTGCTCACTATATACTGATGTTTTCTATACATTTCTATATATTCCTGTCAGTAGTGAGGTCCTGCTCACTATATACTGATGTTTTCTATATATTCCTGTCAGTAGTGAGGCTCTGCTCACTGTATACTGATGTTTTCTATATATTCCTGTCAGTAGTGAGGCCCTGCTCACTGTATACTGATGTTTTCTATATATTCCTGTCAGTAGTGAGGCCCTGCTCACTATATACTGATGTTTTCTATATATTCCTGTCAGTAGTGAGGCCCTGCTCACTATATACTGATGTTTTCTATATATTCCTGTCAGTAGTGAGGCCCTGCTCACTATATACTGATGTTTTCTGTATATTCCTGTCAGTAGTGAGGGCCTGCTCACTATATACTGATGTTTTCTATATATTCCTGTCAGTAGTGAGGGCCTGCTCACTGTATACTGATGTTTTCTATATATTCCTGTCAGTAGTGAGGCCCTGCTCACTATATACTGATGTTTTCTATACATTTCTATATATTCCTGTCAGTAGTGAGGCCCTGCTCACTATATACTGATGTTTTCTATATATTCCTGTCAGTAGTGAGGCCCTGCTCACTATATACTGATGTTTTCTATACATTTCTATATATTCCTGTCAGTAGTGAGGCCCTGCTCACTATATACTGATGTTTTCTATATATTCCTGTCAGTAGTGAGGCCCTGCTCACTGTATACTGATGTTCTCTATACATTTCTATATATTCCTGTCAGTAGTGAGGCTCTGCTCACTATATACTGATGTTTTCTATACATTTCTATATATTCCTGTCAGTAGTGAGGCCCTGCTCACTATATACTGATTTCTATATATTCTTGTCAGTAGTGAGGCCCTGCTCACTATATACTGATGTTTTCTATACATTTCTATATATTCCTGTCAGTAGTAAGGCTCTGCTCACTATATACTGATGTTTTCTATATATTCCTGTCAGTAGTGAGGTCCTGCTCACTATATACTGATGTTTTCTATATATTCCTGTCAGTAGTGAGGCCCTGCTCACTATATACTGATGTTTTCTATACATTTCTATATATTCCTGTCAGTAGTGAGGTCCTGCTCACTATATACTGATGTTTTCTATATATTCCTGTCAGTAGTGAGGCTCTGCTCACTGTATACTGATGTTTTCTATATATTCCTGTCAGTAGTGAGGCCCTGCTCACTGTATACTGATGTTTTCTATATATTCCTGTCAGTAGTGAGGCCCTGCTCACTATATACTGATGTTTTCTATATATTCCTGTCAGTAGTGAGGCCCTGCTCACTATATACTGATGTTTTCTATATATTCCTGTCAGTAGTGAGGCCCTGCTCACTATATACTGATGTTTTCTGTATATTCCTGTCAGTAGTGAGGGCCTGCTCACTATATACTGATGTTTTCTATATATTCCTGTCAGTAGTGAGGGCCTGCTCACTGTATACTGATGTTTTCTATATATTCCTGTCAGTAGTGAGGCCCTGCTCACTATATACTGATGTTTTCTATACATTTCTATATATTCCTGTCAGTAGTGAGGCCCTGCTCACTATATACTGATGTTTTCTATATATTCCTGTCAGTAGTGAGGCCCTGCTCACTATATACTGATGTTTTCTATACATTTCTATATATTCCTGTCAGTAGTGAGGCCCTGCTCACTATATACTGATGTTTTCTATATATTCCTGTCAGTAGTGAGGCCCTGCTCACTGTATACTGATGTTCTCTATACATTTCTATATATTCCTGTCAGTAGTGAGGCTCTGCTCACTATATACTGATGTTTTCTATATAGTCCTGTCAGTAGTGAGGCTCTGCTCACTGTATACTGATGTTTTCTATATATTCCTGTCAGTAGTGAGGCTCTGCTCACTATATACTGATGTTTTCTATATATTCCTGTCAGTAGTGAGGCCCTGCTCACTATATACTGATGTTTTCTATACATTTCTATATATTCCTGTCAGTAGTGAGGCTCTGCTCACTGTATACTGATGTTTTCTATATATTTCTATATATTCCTGTCAGTAGTGAGGCCCTGCTCACTATATACTGATGACTTCTATATATTCCTGTCAGTAGTGAGGCCCTGCTCACTGTATACTGATGTTTTCTATATATTCCCGTCAGTAGTGAGGCCCTGCTCACTATATACTGATGTTTTCTATATATTCCTGTCAGTAGTGAGGGCCTGCTCACTATATACTGATGTTTTCTATATATTCCTGTCAGTAGTGAGGCCCTGCTCACTGTATACTGATGTTTTCTATATATTCCTGTCAGTAGTGAGGCCCTGCTCACTATATACTGATGTTTTCTATATATTCCTGTCAGTAGTGAGGGCCTGCTCACTGTATACTGATGTTTTCTATATATTCCTGTCAGTAGTGAGGCCCTGCTCACTATATACTGAGGTTTTCTATATATTCCTGTCAGTAGTGAGGCCCTGCTCACTATATACTGATGTTTTCTATATATTCCTGTCAGTAGTGAGGCCCTGCTCACTGTATACTGAGGTTTTCTATATATTCCTGTCAGTAGTGAGGCCCTGCTCACTATATACTGAGGTTTTCTATACATTTCTATATATTCCTGTCAGTAGTGAGGCCCTGCTCACTATATACTGATCTTCTCTATACATTTCTATATATTCCTGTCAGTAGTGAGGCTCTGCTCACTATATACTGATGTTTTCTATATATTCCTGTCAGTAGTGAGGCCCTGCTCACTGTATACTGATGTTCTCTATACATTTCTATATATTCCTGTCAGTAGTGAGGCTCTGCTCACTATATACTGATGTTTTCTATATATTCCTGTCAGTAGTGAGGCTCTGCTCACTATATACTGATGTTTTCTATATATTCCTGTCAGTAGTGAGGCCCTGCTCACTGTATACTGATGTTCTCTATACATTTCTATATATTCCTGTCAGTAGTGAGGCTCTGCTCACTATATACTGATGTTTTCTATATATTCCTGTCAGTAGTGAGGCCCTGCTCACTATATACTGATGTTTTCTATACATTTCTATATATTCCTGTCAGTAGTGAGGCCCTGCTCACTATATACTGAGGTTTTCTATATATTCCTGTCAGTAGTGAGGCCCTGCTCACTATATACTGATCTTCTCTATACATTTCTATATATTCCTGTCAGTAGTGAGGCTCTGCTCACTATATACTGATGTTTTCTATATATTCCTGTCAGTAGTGGGGCCCTGCTCACTATATACTGATGTTTTCTATATATTCCTGTCAGTAGTGAGGCCCTGCTCACTATATACTGATGTTTTCTATACATTTCTATATATTCCTGTCAGTAGTGAGGCTCTGCTCCCTGTATACAGATGTTTTCTATATATTCCTGTCAGTAGTGAGGCTCTGCTCACTGTATACTGATGTTTTCTATATATTCTTGTCAGTAGTGAGGCCCTGCTCACTATATACTGATGTTTTCTATTTATTCCTGTCAGCAGATAGGCTCTGCTCACTGTATACTGATGTTTTTCATGTACAAGGCTTTGCTGACATTTTTTCTCTTGAGTAGACACGAGTGGACAAAGCCAGACAGGTACATGAGATGGACTCCAGGCTCAAGTCCGAGTCCAAACATTGGGAGAATCCAGGTAAGACAGACTCTGCGGTTACTTAACTATGTAAAGTCACTGGTGTCCTCAGATATCCAACTCTGCCACCATGAGTAGTCCGGCTGAGCAGAGACATTGAGGACAAGGTACCTGGAGAAGAATTGTCTCCCCAGTGTCATCACTCAGGTCTGTATCAGACGTCCTATGTGATTTTCCTTAGATGTGTTTAGAATCTCATCTGAGAATCAGCCCGGTTGTCTGATGGGTCAGCAGTATATGAGGATCCTAGAGTTCCTCCAAGGAAAGGAAGAGCTTGGCCTTTCTACAAGCTGCCAAATGGAAACCATCTTACTCCTGGTGCTCTAAAGGGCGAAACTTCTTCTCCAAGAGCCAATGTTCTGCAAAAGGGCTCAGAATAAAGGAACCAGGGAGAAGACTACCAAACCAAATCAGTTTGATGTCAGAAGGACAACCATGGTTGGTGCAGGACTTTCTGGATTCCTGTCAGCCTGAGGAAGGGTGGCATTTGTTATGGACACCTATCTACATGTGCCCATACATCCATCCTCAGCGGAATATCAGAGTGGTCATACAGTCAGGGAAAGGAGTGCTTCACTATTCTGGACCCTGCTGTTAGTATATACTCCCAGGGTGGTAGAGCCATTGTGGTAGTGGCTGTTCTTCATCTTCAGGGGATCCATGTGGTGCCGTACCCGGGCACCTTACTCCGGCTGGTTTTTTTCACTGAAGAATAGTGTTGCTCGCTAATATTCGCAATTCGAATTTTTTTTCGCGAATATCGCATATTCGCGAATTCGCAAATATTCGCGAATATAGCGCTATATATTCGTAATTACGAATATTCGTTTTTATTTTTACACAGTACACATCACAGTGATCATCCTTCTCTGCTTCCAGCTTATGTGGTGTAAGAAGGCTCTAATACTACTGTGTGAGACTGGTGTGCGAATTTTTGTATATGTAAATTTTCGCATATGTTAATTTTCGCACACGCGAATATTCGCATATGCGAAAATAAAACGAGAATATTACGAATATGCGAATATTCGCGAATATGACGAATATTCGTCCATATATTCGCGAATATTCGCGAATTCGAATATGGCCTATGCCGCTCAACACTACTGAAGAAGTCACATTCTACAAACAGTCTGAGAGATTTCCAGGAGAAAGTTCAGTCTGTCTGGACAGGAATCTCCAATATTTTTCCTCCCCGCTTGGGCTGTCAGTCGCACATGCAGGAGTCTCAGACTGTGGCTTTCCAAAAGAAAATCTCCCAATAGGTTGTAGCTTTTGACCTACGGATGTGGTCCTGCTCACAACAGATGCCTCTGAATCAGATTAAGGAGCTTACATGTTGGATCTTTGAGTCCAGAGGAGCTGGACACATGAAGAATATCAGATGTCAGCCAACCTGAGGAAGATGGGGCCAGTGAACTTGGCTATTTTGGCTACTCTTTAACCCAGTGCCCAGTATCCCAGCGGTCCCAGCAGGCACTCTGAATATCCAGGCGGATCAGCCGAGCAGAACTATTCTATGTTCAAGCAGAGGTCCCTCACTGAAGTATACTTCTGCCAAATAGTCAGCAGGAGAGGTCTACCTGATTACGACATGAGGGCTACCATAGAAAACTGGAAGGTTGCTAAATTTGCTTCTCTGAATTGCAGAAACCAACCAGACATCTTGGATGCACTGACAGTATCATACAGAGCCCTCTACATCTATCTATTTCAGCCTCCAGTCATAAGGAAGATCCGATGGACAAGCCAGACGTGATCCTGATAGCCCCATATTGGCCAAGACGGGGTTTGTTTTCCCTCCTGTTACAGTTAAAGGAAATTTCCTCCCCACAGGGACCTGCTGACACAGAATGGGTCCTTCATCCACAGCAGGAGCGGTTGCCTTTGACTGTGTGCTTTTGACAGTTTGAGAAGGATAGATTCCATATGATGGGCTCATTGGAGGAGGTGATATCTACTCGTCTTTTCAGCCGAAACAGAATCCTTAAAGGTGCTCTACTCGACACTCTAGAGAAAGTTCATGTTCTGGAGGAGGATCGAAAAGAGGTTCCATTTGCAGTCGTTTTGCATTTCCTCCAAAATGGATTCGAGAAAAGCCTGTGAGCGAACACATTGAGGCTCCATGTCTCAATAAATTCCTTCACAGATAGCAGATTGGCGGTCATCCAGTCATCACTTGATTCTTCACAGCACTAAGGCAGGTCAGACCAGTCATAGGTCTTCCTCAGACCAGTCATGGGTCTTCCTCAGACCAGTCATAGGTCTTCCTCAGACCAGTCGTGGGTCTTCCTCAGACCAGTCGTGGGTCTTCCTCAGACCAGTCGTGGGTCTTCCTCAGACCAGTCGTGGGTCTTCCTCAGACCAGTCGTGGGTCTTCCTCAGACCAGTCGTGGGTCTTCCTCAGACCAGTCGTGGGTCTTCCTCAGACCAGTCGTGGGTCTTCCTCAGACCAGTCGTGGGTCTTCCTCAGACCAGTCGTGGGTCTTCCTCAGACCAGTCGTGGGTCTTCCTCAGACCAGTCGTGGGTCTTCCTCAGACCAGTCGTGGGTCTTCCTCAGACCAGTCGTGGGTCTTCCTCAGACCAGTCGTGGGTCTTCCTCAGACCAGTCGTGGGTCTTCCTCAGACCAGTCGTGGGTCTTCCTCAGACCAGTCGTGGGTCTTCCTCAGACCAGTCGTGGGTCTTCCTCAGACCAGTCGTGGGTCTTCCTCAGACCAGTCGTGGGTCTTCCTCAGACCAGTCGTGGGTCTTGCTCAGACCAGTCGTGGGTCTTCCTCCGGTGGTGGTGTCTAAGCCTCTCCCGAGTAAGTCGACCTGAAGTGATTGTCCTACAAGTTCTTTCCTGATTGCGATAACATTCTCACACAGGTTGGCATAAAATACAAGCTCTCTCCTCATGAGATCCCTTTATAAGATTTGTACCAGAGGGAGTCCTGCTGAAGGTGTCATCTGAGATGACATCATCAGGGAATTCTCTTGCTGAAGTTCTTACTGGATCCACTGTTGAGCAGGAAGAGTTCTTCACCATCTGGATGGGTCTACAGCACTGATCTGCTACCACAATAGAACCAAGACATTCAGGGTGGAAGAGAATCTGTTCGTACAGTTGCCGGTGTGGTAAAGGGAAGAAAGGTGTCTAAAGCTACCTTGGTGGAATGGCTTAAGTCTACGATTCTGAACGCCGGTGAGATCACAGGAGTTGAGCCACCAGATTCCATCATAGCTCAATCTACACTCTAGACAACCAAAGCTGGGGTCCAGCCTCTGGCATGTCGGTGCTCTATGCCGTGTTCAATTAGGTATCCCCCCCCTTAGGTTGCTATACAGCTCCCTTCTGTGCTGCCTGAAGACTAAATGGAAAGGGAAAATTTGTACTTACAGTAATCTTGCTTTCCATGAGTCTGAAGGCAGCACATACAAACACTTCCTACTATAAGTCATCTTTTTGCATCAGAACTGAGTCTATTCAATAACACAAGTGGATGAGGTTCTGATGGATGGTTATAGCCAGGCCTAGCCTGGTGCTTGTTAATTCTGTTAATGGTTTGCTAGGTAGGTGGTCCTAGGATGAACCGAAAGGAGCTATTAGCCCTTCTGTGCTGCCTTCAGACTCATGGAAAGCAAAATTACGGTAAGTACACATTTTCCCTATAATACTGCCTCCTATATAAAATAATTTAACTACTATAGTACTGCTCCTGTATACAAGAATATAACTACTATAATGCTGCTCCTATATACAAGAATATAACTACTATAATACTGCCTCCTATATACAAGAATATAACTACTATAATACTGCCTCCTATATACAAGAATATAACTACTATAATACTGCCTCCTATATACAAGAATATAACTACTAAAATACTGCTCCTATGTACAAGAATATAACTACTATAGTACTGCTCCTATATACAAGAATATAACTACTATAATACTGCCCCTATGTACAAGAACATAACTACTATAATACTGCCTCCTATATACAAGAATATAACTACTATAATACTGCTCCTATATACAAGAATATAACTACTATAATACTGCCTCCTATATACAAGAATATAACTACTAAAATACTGCTCCTATGTACAAGAATATAACTACTATAGTACTGCTCCTATATACAAGAATATAACTACTATAATACTGCCCCTATGTACAAGAACATAACTACTATAATACTGCCTTTTATATAGAAGAATATAACTACTATAATACTGCTCCTATATACAAGAATATAACTACTATAATACTGCTCCTATATACAAGAATAGAACTAATACTGCTCCTATATACAAGAATGTAACTACTATAATACTGCCCCCTATATACAAGAATATAACTACTATAATACTGCTCCTATGTACAAGAATAGAACTAATACTGCTCCTATATACAAGAATATAACTACTATAATACTGCTCCTATATACAAGAATAGAACTAATACTGCTCCTATATACAAGAATATAACTACTAAAATACTGCTCCTATGTACAAGAATATAACTACTATAGTACTGCTCCTATATACAAGAATATAACTACTATAATACTGCCCCTATGTACAAGAACATAACTACTATAATACTGCCTCCTATATACAAGAATATAACTACTATAATACTGCTCCTATATACAAGAATATAACTACTATAATACTGCCTCCTATATACAAGAATATAACTACTAAAATACTGCTCCTATGTACAAGAATATAACTACTATAGTACTGCTCCTATATACAAGAATATAACTACTATAATACTGCCCCTATGTACAAGAACATAACTACTATAATACTGCCTTTTATATAGAAGAATATAACTACTATAATACTGCTCCTATATACAAGAATATAACTACTATAATACTGCTCCTATATACAAGAATAGAACTAATACTGCTCCTATATACAAGAATGTAACTACTATAATACTGCCCCCTATATACAAGAATATAACTACTATAATACTGCTCCTATGTACAAGAATAGAACTAATACTGCTCCTATATACAAGAATATAACTACTATAATACTGCTCCTATATACAAGAATAGAACTAATACTGCTCCTATATACAAGAATGTAACTACTATAATACTGCTCCTATATACAAGAATATAACTACTATAATACTGCTCCTATATACAAGAATAGAACTAATACTGCTCCTATATACAAGAATGTAACTACTATAATACTGCCCCCTATATACAAGAATATAACTACTATAATACTGCTCCTATGTACAAGAATATATTAGGGTAAAAGCAACACTAAAGGATATTTAGGCTAGTCTTTGCATACACCTACTTTTGAACTTTGATGCCAAGCCTTGGATTTCTGCAGAAATACACATCTGATTTTATTTTAGTGTGAACACAGCCTTATGGTTGTTTTGTCAGTTCTTCTAAGCCTAGTGAAGCACATTATAAATAATACTCGCCCTCCAATGCTTTCCCATGACAGGAATAATTGTGTTTAGCTCCATGTAAATGAATGGGATGAATGAGGAGCCATGAGACAGAATGTTCTGCGGCAGATTTTATTGGTATTGTAGGACATATATTTGAACATGAGTCTCGCATATATCATGTGTATTGTTATACGCTGTATACCTGCTGGGCTGCTGCTTACTGTATACACAGGTATTCTGCATGTTTGATGAATGGCCTAATATATTTCTCATTATCGGATGGTTTGTAGTATAATAACGTGCAGGTTTCTCCTGAGGCCTCGATGGTTTTGTCGATGGGTTTTCATCATGGCTAAATATACATGTGTAATGATCGCACCAGGCCAGACTGTACATGTTGCTCCTTGGTCAGTTAAGAGTTACAGGCCTGGTCCAATCAGCAGCTGGGATGGGTTATTTCTGGCCTCCTTAGTGCTACTATTTTCACTTTTGGTTTCTGTTTCTAGTGTGTTAGTTTTGGTGCATCCAGATCCTGACGTCACAACTTCGCCCCATGAAACGTCACGCCCCGCCCCCGCTATGCAAGTCTATGGGAGGGAGTGTGACGGCCGTCACGGCCCCTTCCATAGACCTGCATAGTGGGGACGGGGCGTGACGTCAGACGGGGGCGTAGTCGTGATGTCACGATACTCCGGCCCCGTGGTTGTCACACGGCAGATTCTGAGCTGGTAGCGCGGCATGCAGCTCCCCGAGGTGGGTGCTGAATGCAAGATTGCGGGGGTCCCCATCGGCAGAACCCCCGCAGTCAGACATTTTATCCCCTATCCTTTGGATAGGGGATAAGATGTCTTAGGGCCGAGGTACCCCTTTAACCTGTTGTCTGTACGATATGTACCTGCTGCCTTGTTACAAGAGAGAGAATTCCAGCTCACCTCATCCAGTGAACGGTGCATGGACCAGTGCCTGGCAGGACATCCAAACGTGAAGTATAATGGTCAGAAGGTCCGGCACTTCGTATGCAAGCAGCTTTATTTAGACATCATCACACGGTAAAAACGACACTGCTGCCTTGTTACCCTGATATTTGTTTGTAACTACTTTGCATTCTTGCCATTATTTAGTATTCTGGTTCCCTGTCTGTGTGTTCTAGTTGTTTCCCTATCGTATCCTGACCTCATACAGTTACTGTTTATTGTTTTGACTATGTTGCCCCAGCCCTTTAGTCAGTGGAGTGACTAGTGCCCAGTTGTAAAGCTGCTGCTTGGGCTGGCTATGCAAGTAAGCAAGGAAATGGTTCCTGGATAAGCTCAGGGCGCTCTCTTCCTTGCCCTATATGACAACATGTATTATTATAGCTGCACACAAGGCAATGATGGTGGTGAGGCAGGAAGTCAGTTTTTAGAAGATAAAAGATGAGTGAGGAGGGGAGGTGCTCAGCCCTGTATCTTTAACTAGGCCAATGAAGCCCAGGCCCATGGCAGCAACTGGGGACAAGATTACCTTCCTTTGTTTTTCCCTTTTTGGGGGCTACCATCAACTTCAGAAAACCTCCTCCTTGGGGACATTGTTGGGATAGTATTGACACCATGACAGCCACCTTATGAGTGTGGGGCAGTACTTCTTGAGGAGGGGTGGCCTTACCTCAAACTTAGGAAGGATTCGTAACAAACTGAGCAACTGCACCACCGCCAGCTCATCTAATGAGGAGGTGGACATCACCCACATGCCCATAGATACCACTGTTACTGTTTTAGGCTACATTCACACTGCCGGCTGTCTCCCGCAGTGTGAAGTCCGTTATTTTAGCCGGAGAAAAAAAAGTGCTTGCACCGTCTTTTTCTACGGCTTTTCTCTCCAAAAATAACGGCTGCTATTGAATACAATGGGGTCCATCGGGACCGGTTATTTGCCGGTATGCTCTGGCAAAATGCAATAAATTTAACTAAAAAGAGGGTGTTTGACGGATGTGTGAAAGGGGCCTTAGGGGCACTGTGACTGTGTGGGGGAAAAAAAAAGGGGAAAATCATTTAGGGGACTACGAATGGGGAGCTAAGGTGTTGGTTGAGCCTAGTTGGTGAACGTCTACAATACAGGACCAGCTGTGCCATTACACGTCAATAAATGCTGCCTCCTCCATGCCCCTGTATCTCAATAATGCTCCTTCTATATCTCTACATATCTATAATGCCCTCACCAAGCTTTCACATATCAAAATTGCCCTGTCTGTGCCCCTACATATCAATAATTCTTGCTTTTTGCCCTGAGGACAAATATTGAGTTAAAAGTGGCATTGATATGGGTAAATGATAGGCCGGAGAGGGGATAGAGCCCACAGCCACATAGTGGGACATGAGGTGGGCCTCCTGGGACAGTGCCTGAATCACGGATAGTTAGGAGACCTGCAATACTTCGTATTGTAGCTGTGTAATACAGGTGTAGCCACTCTCATGACTACGACGGCCCGCACAATGAGTATGGTGTTTTTGTTCATCATGAGTCACAAACTTGAAGGCCCACAACACAGTGAATTATCATAATAAGGTCAAATCTCTTTATATAGTTTTAAATCCTTCCTATAAACTCGTAAACTTGTTTTGGAGAAAAAAAAAACAACCTTGAAATTCCCCCCCCGTAATGTATTTCTGGTCCGTCCATCTGGGCAGCGTGGTAATTATAATGGCCGCCTTATCTTCCTATTAAGACCACTTAAGCCGGCTTTTGGGGAGTGAAAAAAAGGGATTTACTGTTATCTGTGTAGACCACACCGGAGCCAGGGTAGGCCACAGCGAGCGCGGAGAACATACACGGCGAGCGCTATCTCTGCCAGAGTATCAGTGCTTTTTACTCTGCTGCTTCCATGTTTGTACCCAAGCGACGGGTTCGCCCTCTGCTAGGGCAAAAAATTTATTTTCACTTCTAAACAAACTTGTGAGAAAGTAGAAGAAAGTAAAGAACTAACATGACTCGTATATGTAGAGTGACTCTAAATATATTTATTGGTTTCAGTTTATCATTTTAAGATCTATGCATGCTGTGAGGGAAAGGGAGCAATCCCATGCCCCATAACTGTCCCGATTTTGAGAGTAAGAGAGATTAACATTGCCCAATGGCTCTTTGGTTTGCCAAAGCTGTGTGCCGCAAAGCGGGAGCTTTGCGGCACACAGCTTTGGCAAAGCAAAGAGCCATTGTGCACTGCAGCGTAGAATGGAGGAAAATGAGGAGCAGCCATGCTGTGGAGCCAACAGGGTTTGTAAGTATGTATTTTTATTTTTTATTATTAACTAGCTGAGTACCCGGCGTTGCCCGGTTTTTCCTTCCTAATCCTTGTTGTGGAGGAAAATCAACAGAGGAAGCTTTTGACATCATATCCTGTCCTCATATATTGTTGTCATATCCCAACCTCATATTCCGTCCTCATATCCCGTCCTCATACCCCGACCTCCTATCCTGACCTCCTATCCTGTCCTCCTATGCCGTCCTCCTATCCCTTCCTCCTATCCCTTCCTCCTATCCCGTCCTCCTATCCCGTCCTCCTATCCCGTCCTCCTATCTCGACCTCCTATCTCGACCATCCCGTCCTATCTCAACCTCCAATCCCGTCCTCAAATCCCGACCTGTAATGTGTACCAGGTATTAATGAAATATCTCCAGCCGTACGGAAGTTATGTGGGAACATACATTTCCCATTGATTTGCATGGGACTTTAAACAAAAACCCTGACCCTCATAATTAGGGGAAGTTAAGGGATAAATTAACTATCCTATATTTTAAGGGGCTCTAGACCCCAGGAAAGTCAGGGGGAGAGAAGCGGGCAGCGACGGCCTCTCTCCCCCTGCCTCTCCTGGAGGCTTCTGCGGGGTCAGAAACAGTGTATCGGGGTATACACATGCATACACATGCACCCTCATTTTACCAAGGATATTTGGGTAGAAAACTTTTTTTACCCAAATATCCTTGGTAAAATGAGGGTGCGTTTTATAGGCCAGTGTGTGGTATACCCCGATAAATACGATATATAGATTTTGAGGTGGCAGCTAACTACAGGGGGCAACTATCTAAGGGGGGGGGGGGCTGCTTACTACAGGGGGAAACTATCTACAGGGGGGCTGCTAACTACAGTAGGACCACTATCTAGGGTGTTCTGCCTATAGGTAGAAATATATCTACAAAGTTTGCTATCTCTATTTGTATACTGTTAGCCCTTGACGAGCTGAGAGCTATGCACCTGCCAAGCAAGGAAAAAGTTAACAAGCACCTCCGAGCAGCGCTAGTTTACTCTTTGAGGTGGTAGTTAGTATATATACAGCCATCTTTATATGGCTGTATATACTGTAGCCAGATAATCACTTACCACCCTGGCTCCAGCTTCTGTATAGCCCCACCGCTAATAATGATGTAATTTGCGGCGGAGCTACAGCTTGGAGCGAGGGCAGTAAATATGGCTCTGTTCACATTGTACATTTTGTATAATGTAAACAGACTCCTTCTGGCAGTGTCTTTTCAAATAGGGAAACTTCAGCTCTTGGTAAACTACAGTCCTTAGTTGTAGTTTAGCATCACCTGAAGGCTTCCTATTTGGGAACACAAACACATTTGTTTATTACAAAATACACTCCCCCACAAGCCCCCATTAACCATTTTATTAAAAGAAGAAAAGAAAAAAAATGCTAGTCATCGACATAGTCCTTGAATCCGATGTAGTCTACCACATACACATATCTGAAACTCAATGAAAAGAAAACACGAAATATGGGTTAGTACATTTAGGGCGCTCTCCCTTGGGAGAATGCCCCAAAAGCAGTGTGTTCCCAAATAGGGAGCCACCAGATGTTGCTAAACTACAACTCCCATCATTCCCAGACAGCCTTTGACTGTCTGGGAATGATGAGGATTGTAGTTTAGCAATAGCTGGAGGATCTCTGTTTGAGAAGACACTGCTAGAAACGGTCTGTACACATTAAACAAAACTTGCAATGTGAATAGAGCCATACTTACCACCCTGGCTCCTGGCTGTATACGGACATTCACCCAAAGGATGGAGCATGTATTTAAAGGATATTTGAGGATCTGTGCATCATTTACTGCAAATCTACCTTAAGCAAACTTGACAGACAAACTTGATGACTCTCTTCCAAGAACTTTCTCTTTGTGGTAGTTGCAAAACATAACCTGCAGAGGTCACTATTACAACAGATATTTATTGAGTACGTGTAGCCATGGGCAAATTTCAAAATGACCACTCAGGCCAGTATTTTTCAACCGCTATTGCAAACACTACAACTCCCAGCATGCCCCGACAGCCTTTAGCTGGGAGTTGTAGTTTTGCAACAGCTGGAGGCACTTTGATTGGAAAATACTAACTTAGGTGTTGCGGACTGATATGTTATAGTAAAGACTCCGGGGCCCCTAGGGCCTGTGGGTTTTCTTTGTCCTATAAAAAGACACCAGCACATTTGTGGTGATCGGGGGTCTGAGGCAAATGCTGTGGAACGGATTTGGACACTTGACTGGCAGCTTATCGTTTTGTGATGGCTGTAGTAGGGTTGTAGTAAGTATGTGTGACTGATGATGAGGGTTGTAGTGTCCGGTGGATGAAGTGTAACAACCCTGTAGTTAAATGACAGTTCCCACTAATCACTACTTCAAATAAAGCAGTTGTCTGTATCAAGGCCCTGGAAATAAATACCTCAAAAGGCAGGATTTATGGGTAACAGCTTGTTCTTTACTGTTGTTGCAGAATCCAATATAACAGAAAACAGTGATGATGATACAGACTGTGAATATCACACTTGATAGACATGTTAGGTAGAGATAGCTGGTAGTATGTCGCTGTTGTTGAACAATGTGAAGAATATAGACTTGGGAATTGTTTGACTTGTAGTCCTCCTGAGTAGACTGGTTCTCTATACCTAGTGGTACGTGCTGGGCTCAGAGGCGTGCAGCGGTTCTGGTCTGTACTTCACTGCACTTGCAGGATGAGATTAGACACTTGAGACTTTAGACCAGAACTTGAGAGTTGACTTAAAGGGGTACTCTGGTGGAAATTTTTTTTTTTTTTTTTAATCAAATGGTGCTAGAAAGTTCTATGGTTTGTAAATTACTTCTATATAAAAATCTTAACCTTTCCAGTACTTATCAGCAGCTGTATGCTCCAGAAGAAGTGGTTTAGTTCTTTTCTATCTGACCACAGTGCTCTCTGCTGACTCCTCTGTCCGTATCGGGAACTGTCCAGAGCAGGAGAGGTTTGCTATGGGGATTTGTTTCTGCTCTGGACAGTTCCTGACACGGACAGAGGTGTAAGCAGAGAGCACTGTGGTCAGACAGAAAAGAACTACACAACTTCCTGTGGAGCATACATACATACATACATACATAGCTGATAAGTACTTAAATAGAAGTCATTTACAGATCTGTTTTACTTTTTGGCACCAGTCGATTTTAAATAAATGTGTTTTCCACCGGAGTACCCCTTTTATGCTGACTTGACTTGGCTGTACTTCTGTTTCAAGTGTGAGTGAGTACTTCAAGAGTCTTCACAGGGGTGTTCCATTGTAAACTGTTACGCCGAGCGTCCGGGTCCCTGCTCCTCCCCGGAGCGCTTGTGGCGTTCTCCTCTCTGCAGCGCCCCGGTCAGACCCGCTGACCGGGAGCGCTGCACTGTCACTGCCGGCGGGGATGCGATTCGCATAGCGGGACATGCCCGCTCGCGGGTCGCATCCCAATCTACTTACCTGTCCCGTTCCCCGGCTGTCACGTCCTGGCGCGTGCGGCTCCGCTCTCTAGGGCGCGTGCGCGCCGGCTCTCTAAGATTTAAAGGGCCAGTGCACCACTAATTGGTGCCTGGCCCAATCAATGTAATTGCTCCCATCTGCTCCATGCCTATAAAACCTCACTTCCCCTTCCCAGCATTGCCGGATCTTGTTGCCTTGTGCCAGTGAAAGCGTTTTCTGTGTTTGCCATACCAGTGTTACCAGACCTTCTGCCGTTGCCCTTGACTACGTACCTTGCCGCCTGCCCTGACCTTCTGCTACGTCTGACCTCGCCTCTGTCTAGTCCTCCTGTCCCACGCCACTCTCAGCAGTCAGTGAGGTTGAGCCGTTACCGGTGGACACTACCTGGTTGCTACCGCCGCAGCAAGACCATCCTGCTTTGCGGCGGGCTCTGGTGAATACCAGTAGCAACTTAGAACCGGTCCACGCCAATCCCTCTCTGACACAGAGGATCCACCTCCAGCCTACCGAATCCTAACATAAACTTTGCAAAGTCTCCCTCCCTCACCTACATTTCCTTAGGTTACTCTGATGCATCATTGACCTGAGGCCATCCAGAAGGGAGACTCCAGGTGTTAGTCTGTCACTTTGCACAGGCCGGCCCAGAGGATATCCGAACCTGGTCCTTCCTTTGCTAGAGGGTCTGTCAGCTTTGCTCTTGTCCCTAAAGCTTCCATTTAGGTTTGTACTACCCCTGTAGCAGGACATGCCAGAAAGGGGCCAGCTTGATATCTAGACCTGAAATATTGTAGTTGGCAGCAGATTTCGATGAAGGTGCTGCTGCTGGGTGATGTTCCCTGACCACATTCCAGATCCTGACTAATGTGCTTTAGGTCTCTCCCCTGTCCCTGGGTACACGGGTAGAGACAGGACAGCCCTTAGCCTCTAATTGGCTGAAGGATGGACGTGTGAGATGTTACCAGTTTCACACAGTAAAGATAAGGATTTTGGGTACAGACCGTTAACCCCTTGCACTTGTATTGGCTTAGTGCATACAGACGACATACATATATAGAAAATACACTTGCATGTCAATACATTGACAGCAATAGATATAAGATAGAGCTTTAAAGGGGCACTCCACTGCCCCAGTGTTCGGAACATTTAGTTCCGAACGCTAAGTGCGGTCTGCGGGGGTCGTGACATCATGGCCATGCCCCTCGTTATGTCACACCCCCCTCAATGCAAGCCTATGGGAGGGGGCGTGACCCCATAGACTTGCATTGAGGGGGCGTGGTGTGACTTCACGAGGGGCAAGACCGTGACCCCCAACATTGAGGGGGCGTGGTGTGACTTCACGAGGAGCAAGACCATGACCCCCAACAGCCCGCATCCAGCGTTCGGAACAAAATGTTTCCAACGCTGGGGAAGTGAAGTACCCCTTTAAGGCAACAGCCACTTGAATAGTGTTCAGGGTAGCAAAAGGTGACCCCGCTCCGGGGACACATCACACATGGTCTGGGCGTCCTAAAGCTGTTTATTTGTCTATTGACATGGAAGATAACAGAAGGAGTAATACACTAATGCAAGTTCTTTATAGCCCTGTGTCAAACTCCGCCCCCGAGGACCCTGCCCTAGGTACAACACAGAGTTTGCGTGGAATGTTCCTTCAAGTCTCCATCCTATACAATCTAATGAACATTCTCTGCTCGATCTTCACTATGTCTTGTATTAATTGAGCCTGCAGCTGAGACCCTTGAAGTGCGTCTTGTGTTCTCACATGATTGAATCCCGTTCGCTCGCTCCATATTTTCTATTATTCATAAAGCGTGAACTCCGATCCTTCTGCCAAATTTGCATTTTGATTTTGTGACGACGATTTCCATGAAGGCGTAATATCCAGAAGACTAATGCCGCCCGACTATTAATTACTTAATTTTAAGAAATCATTTAAGGCTCAATTAGTCTCCGCAGCGGGAAGCGCCTTGAGACCCCCGGCTTGTCGAGGAAATGTCACTCATTCTATACCGAGTCTTCATTTTATTATCTTCCCTATTGTCATTTTTTTAATACAGATTTCCTTCAAGGGTAATTTCGCTCATAACAATATTTTAACATTTAAATCTATATTAGTCCAAAAACCTGTATTCTCATTTTTTGTCATTGATTTTGAGTTGTTTTAATGCTTTTTATGATCATATCCAAAGCTACATTTTAAATCTCTGATGGTCACTGTTGGCAACAGATGGCAATTTAACCCTCCCTGCTCTTCCCAAGTGTCATGTGACCTAATAGCTTAGCTCTATCTCCAACTGTATTTGGGCACTGTATGGTTTTATTATTTGGCCATTCTAGGTTGGTATTAGTTGGGCACTGTATGGAGGTATTACCTTAACACACTATGTTGGTATTATTTGGGCACGATATTGTGGTGTTTTCTTAACAAATGGTGGTATTATTTGGGCACTGTATGGTGGAATTATCTAAACAATATATGGTGGTATTATTTGAACCGTATATGGTGGTATTATTTGGGCACTGTATGGTGGTATTACCTGAACACTATATGATGGTATTATTTGGGCACTGTATGGTGATATTACCTTAACACAATATGGTGGCATTATTTGGGCACTGTATTGTGGTATTATCTGAACACTATATGGTAGTATTATTTGGGCACTGGTGGTGTTATCTGAACATTATATGGTGGTATTATTTGGGCACTGTATGATAGTATTATCTGAACACTAAAAGGTGGTATTATTTTGGCACTGCATGGTAGTATTACCTAAACACTATATGGTGGTATTATCTGAACTTTATGGTTGTTGTATTTTGGCACTGTATGGGGGTATTAACTGAACACTATATGGTAGTATTTATTTGGGCACTGTATGGTAGTAATATCTAAACACTATATGGTGGTATTATTTGATCACTATATGGTGGTATTATTTGGGTACTGTATGGTAGTAATACCTAAACACTATATGGTGGTATTATTGAAGCACTTTATGGTAGTATTATCTGAACACTATTTAGCTGAAGAATGTGAAAAAGAAATGCTGAATGGTGACAACAAGGAATGTCCGGTCTACAGGAATAACTGAGCTCCTCATTTCATACATTACAGATCTGAGCGGAGGGAGGTCACTGTTCACACAATTACTAGTGTTATTATTTGGCACTATGTGTTGTTACTATGTGATCACTGATATTGTTCAGGCACAGTTTGTATAAAACCCAGTTCTTGTTTTGCTGCCTCTGGCACTGGGGGCCTTGAATGTGTACAAGACGTCATGAAATCTGAGGATTACCAATAGATTTTGGGTCGCACTGTACAGCCCAGTGTCAGAAAGCTGTGTTTGCGTCCGAGATCTTGGGTCTTCCAGCAGGACAATGACCCCAAACATACGTCAAAAAGCCCCCAGAAATGGATGGCAACAAAGTGCTGGAGAGTTCTGAAGTGTCAGCAATGAGTCCAGATCTAAATCCCATTGATCACTGTGGAGAGATCTTATAATTACTGTTGGGAAAAGGCGTCTTCCAATAAGAGACCGGGAGCAGTTTGTAAAGGAAGAGTGGTCCAACATTCCGGCTGAGAGGTGTAAGAAGCTTATTGATGTATGTGTATGGTAAGACACTGATTTCGGTTATTTTTTCCAAAGGGTGTGTAACCAAATATTAAGTTAAGGGTGCCAATCATTTTGTCCAGTCCATGTTTGGAGTTTGGTGACATTATGTCCAATTTTTTCCTCCCTTTTTTGGTTTAGTTCCAATACACACAAAGGGGGGGATTCATCAACCTATATAGAGTAATTTTAAGTGTATTTTCTGACACACAATCTTGCACAGTGAGGTTTTCTGCGTTCTATTTGTGCGTTTTTTGTGGTGGAACTTTTTCTAAAGATGTCACCCTTCAGGTGTACCGTAGAGACATTTTTCATTTACACATTGATTTCTTAACTGCTTTTTTTTTTTTTTTGACGCACAAAATCTCTTCTTTTTTTTTGCGCAAATATACACCAGCTCCGAGCACACGTACGGAGCTCTCTGAAGTAGGGATGTAAGAAAAAATCGATTCGCGCGATTATCGCGATTTTTTTTCATTTGCCGATACTGAATCGATTCAAAATATTTTTGAATCGATTCTTTTAGGGATGTGGAATTTGTATCTCCTGACACCCGGAACAGCATGTCCCGGGCATCAGGAGATACAAGTTCCACATTTGTGGAGCCGGACTGGCCGGATCTGATGCGGCGGCGCTCTGGGTGTATGGAGCGGGCTCCGACTCGTGCCTGCTCCGTACTCTGCGACCCCTCGGCTGATTTCAGTAGCCGGCGGCCGCTGATGCTTCACCGCCGCTAGTATCCAGCATGCGGTGCTCTGCAGTGTGTATGGAGCGGGCTCCGGACTCGTGCCCGCTCCATACTCTGCAGCCCCCGGCTGTTCTCAGTAGCCGGGGGCCGCCGCTAATAGCCAGCATGCGGCGATCGCCGCGGCTAGCTATTAAAGGAGTACTCCGGCGCGCACTTATCTCGTTTTATCCCGGCCGTGCTGCAAAATAAAAGAAAACGCACTCTCTCTTACCTGCCAACGAGCCCCCGGAGCTCCGGTACACTCCGGTACAGGTGTTCGGTCCCCGGGCTGTATTCTTCTTACTTCCTGTTAGCCCGGCACGTCACACGGAGCTTCAGCCTATCACCAGCCGCAGCGATGTCCCGCCTCTACTGGTGATAGGCTGAAGCTCCGTGTGGAGTGTACCGGAGTGTACTGGAAGTAAGAAGAATACAGCCCGGGGACCGAACACCTGTACCGGAGTGTACCGGAGCTCCGGGGGCTCGTTGGCAGGTAAGAGAAAGTGTGTTTTCTTTTATTTTGCAGCCCGGACGGGATAAAAGGAAAAAAGTGCGCGCCGGACTACTCCTTTTAATATGACTGTTTTTTTTTTTTTGTTGGTTAATGCTCAACTAAGCAGTGAACTTTTAAAATATATATTTTAGTTTTATATATTTTAAAATATATACATGTCATTAGTTTGATAAAAATGTATCCAGCATCCGTTTTGAAAGTCCTTATCCAAGCATGATCACAATGTTATTTTACAATTCTTTAAGGACAAACGTCCTGCGTACCATACACCTTAAAGGGGTACTCCGGTGAAAACCTTTTTTCTTTTAAATCAACTGGTGGCAGAAAGTTAAACATATTTGTAAATTACTTCTATTAAAAAATCTTAATCCTTCCAGTACTTATTAGCTGCTGAATGCTACAGAGGAAATTCCTTTCTTTTTGGAACACTGATGACATCACGAGCACAGTTCTCTCTGCTGACATCTCTGTCTATTTTAGCAACCATGCATAGCAGATGTATGCTAAGGGCAGCATGGTGGCTCAGTGGTTAGCACTGCCTCCTTGCAGTGCTGGGGACTTGGGTTCAAATCCCACTAAGGACAACAATAAATAAAGCGTTATTATTATAATAACGTCAGCAGAGAGAACTGTGCTCGTGATGTCATCAGAGAGCATTCCAAAAAGAAAAGAATTTCCTCTGTAGTATTCAGCAGCTAATAAGTACAGGAAGGATTAAGATTTTTTAATAGAAGTAATTTACAAATATGTTTAACTTTCTGCCACCAGTTGATTTAAAAGAAAAAAGGTTTTCACCGGAGTACCCCTTTAAATAGAAAAAAGTATAAAGGAGCTTGAATAGGCTGGATTCTATTTCTGCGCAAGATTTACATAGACCCGTGCGCACGATTAGTAAATCTTGCGCAGTAAAAACACAAATACACGCAGCAAAAAGGGGTAAAAAATATAAACATGTATATAGCAAAACATGTGTTACTGCAATCCTTTTCTGTGAGAAATACTTCATTTTCCTGAAAAATTTCAGGGGCGCCAACATTTACGGCCGTGACTGTAGGTTCTCCGCTGTAATAGTTGATTAGAATTTTTTATTAAGACTTTTATTTGCTGGTCAGTTCTTAGAGGACATTATTGATGGTTCTTGCCGCCTTTAGCTTTATTACATTTAATATAATTTCCAGCGAGGAGCAGAATGGCGCTGATCTGTCACCCCCATCCCCCCATATTAATAAGCTCATGTTCACCCCCGCGCCCTGGCGCTCTTTAATGTCTGGCGGTGATCCGCCGCTCGCCGCTCGCTCCTCATTACATGCTTAATTACCGCCATAGTTAATGTTACGGCCCGGTCTTTGGGGAGTTAATCTCCTTTTAAATAGGCGCCGCTTGTCATATGCTAATATTTTACAGTTTCATCCTCACAAAAACACTGGATCAGCTATTTGCTCTTTATATGTATTTGTACAAATGTGGATTTAATCAGCCGTATGTAATTTAAAGGGGTACTCCACCCCCAGACATCTTAACCTTAAGGATAAGATGTTTGATCGCGGGGGTCCCGCCGCTGGGGCCCCCTGCGAACTCTGCTGCGGAACCCCAAACATCCGGTGCACGGAGCGAATTTTGCTCTGTGCGGATGAATGGCGATGCAGGGTGGAGGCTCTTGACGTCATGGTCACGCCCCACTTTTGATGTCGCAGCCACGCCCCCTCAATGCAAGTCTATGGGAGGGGGCGTGACTTTGTCACGCCCCCTCCCATAGACTTGCATTGAGAGGGTCGTGGCCGTGATGTCACAAGCGGGGCACGGCTGTGATGTCATGAGCCTTCAGCACTGCACACGATGCTCTATATGAATGCCTGTTGCAGCAGGGAGATCACGGGGGTCCCCAGCGGCAGGGGGGGGGGGGGGGTCCTTTGGATAGGGGATAAGTTGTCTAGGGGCGGAGTACCCCTTTTTAACCATTAGGACCCTCCACATCCCTTTCCTCCAGAAACAGCGCCATACTTATGCACGGGTTGGATCTGGTATTGCAGCTCAGTTCAATTGAAGTGAAAGAGGCTCAGTTGCAATACCACCAGTAACCAGGGGAATGGTGTGGCGCTATTTTTGGTAGAAAGTAGTCATAAACACATAAACATATCCTCCAACTGTTGCAGAACTACAACACCCAGTATGCTCGGACATCCAACAGTTAAAATCCTACAAGGACAACATTTGCAAGGAGTTTGTATGTTCCCACCGTGTTGGCGAGGGTTTCCTCCCACACTCCAAAACATACTGATAGGTGAATTTAGATTGTGAGCCCTAATGGGGGACAGGGACCAATTTCAGTGTACAGCGCTACGGAATCTGTGTGCGCTATATAAATAAAGAATTATTGTTATTATCAACCACTAAGCCACCTCCCTCCACCAACAATGTTGATCAGTTGCCCATAGCCACCATCAGATTCCAGTTGCCATGTTTTGGAGGCACCCTGATCCGTTCGGTACCCTGGGATTCCTTTTTGAGCGGAGATTGGAGATTTATCAAAACCTGTACAAAGGAAAAGTTGCCCAGTTGCCCATAGCAACCAATCAGATCTCTTCTTTCATTTTGCACAGGCCTTGTCAAAAATGGAAGAAGCGATCTGATTGGTTGCTATGGGCAACTGCACCACTCTTCCTCTACACTGGTTTTGATAAATCTCTCCCATCACGTACAAATCAGCGTCCTCAGTGGTAACTTGCCTAACTCCAGGCATCAGTAATGGGAGCCATGATGCCCAACGTGAAGCACGTGACCGCTGAGGTTGCTGATTGGCAAAAGTGGTCATGTGGCGTCTGCTCCAAAAGAATGACTGGGGTGAACGGGGATCAGTGCAGAAGGGGCGAGGTGAGTACCTGCTGCTTTATTATTTTAATGCAGGGATGTGCACACATAGACGTAAAAAGGGGCTTGAGCCCCTGCCCCTTTTCTGCACCCGTCCTTTGATGCCTTTTTATTGCATATTATTGCATTTTGCCACAGTTTGTGCTATATGATGGCAAAAGTGCTCAGATTTTGCGTAAATGCACTAGATTGCAATAATATTAATGTTGTCCTATGCTGCTTGAGCTGAACAGAGCCCATACAGCAGCACAAACACTGATACAGGACCCTTTAGGACCAGTGATAACATGATCAGCTCCTATAAGTAATACACACAGTGATGTCACAGTACAGGGATAATACACACAGTGATGTCACAGTACAGGGATAATACACACAGTGATGTCACAGTACAGGGATAATACACAGTGATGTCACAGTACGGGGATAATACACACAGTGATGTCACAGTACAGGGATAATACACAGTGATGTCACAGTACAGGGATAATACACAGTGATGTCACAGTACAGGGATAATACACAGTGATGTCACAGTACAGGGATAATATACACAGTGATGTCACAGTACAGGGATAATACACACAGTGATGTCACAGTACAGGGATAATACACACAGTGATGTCACAGTACAGGGATAATACACAGTGATATCACAGTACAGGGATGATATACACAGTGATGTCACAGTACAGGGATAATACACACAGTGATGTCACAGTACAGGGATAATACACACAGTGATGTCACAGTACAGGGATAATACACAGTGTGATGTCACAGTACAGGGATAATACACAGTGTGATGTCACAGTACAGGGATAATACACACAGTGATGTCACAGTACAGGGATAATACACACAGTGATGTCAACGTACAGGGATAATACACACAGTGATGTCACAGTACAGGGATAATACACACAGTGATGTCACAGTACAGGGATAATACACACAGTGATGTCACAGTACAGGATAATACACAGTGATGTCACAGTACAGGGATAATACACACAGTGATGTCACAGTACAGGGATAATACACACAGTGATGTCACAGTACAGGGATAATACACACAGTGATGTCACAGTACAGGGATAATACACACAGTGATGTCACAGTACAGGGATAATACACAGTGATGTCACAGTACAGGGATAATACACACAGTGATGTCACAGTACATGGATAATACACACAGTGATGTCACAGTACAGGATAATACACACAGTGATGTCACAGTACAGGGATAATACACACAGTGATGTCACTGTACAGGGATAATACACAGTGATGTCACAGTACAGGGATAATACACAGTGATGTCACAGTACAGGATAATACACACAGTGATGTCACAGTACAGCGATAATATACACAGTGATGTCACAGTACAGGGATAATACACAGTGATGTCACAGTACAGGATAATACGCACAGTGATGTCACAGTACAGGGATAATACGCACAGTGATGTCACAGTACAGGGATAATACACACAGTGATGTCACAGTACAGGATAATACACACAGTGATGTCACAGTACAGGGATAATACACACAGTGATGTCACAGTACAGGGATAACACACAGTGATGTCACAGTACAGGGATAACACACACAGTGATGTCACAGTACAGGGATAACACACACAGTGATGTCACAGTACAGGGATAACACACAGTGATGTCACAGTACAGGGATAATACACACAGTGATGTCACAGTACAGGGATAACACACAGTGATGTCACAGTACAGGGATAACACACAGTGATGTCACAGTACAGGGATAATACACAGTGATGTCACAGTACAGGGATAATACACACAGTGATGTCACAGTACAGGGATAACACACAGTGATGTCACAGTACAGGGATAATACACAGTGATGTCACAGTACAGGGATAATACACACAGTAAAGTGCCTTTTTGTTTTTTTTACTTTAGCCCCTGCCCTCCAAAATATCTGTGCATGTCCCTGTTTTAAAGGAATACTGTCAGCTTGCTCCCCTGCAATAACCAGCGGTACTGGCTGATCAGGGGGGACGCTGATCAGTTTGATGCCCATGGTGCCCGGATCCGTCCCGCCGTTAGGCCGAAATCTTCGCCTCTCCCTCATCTCCCCACTCTATAATGAAGAGGGAGAGGCGGAGGGAGGGGAGGAATATTGATGAATCGGGCGGTGCTGCGGACGAGTGGCGCTGACGTCAGAGTGCCAGTAACCCCGTCTGTGCCAGCTAGCACCTAATTAGCATATACAGAAAAACGAAGATTTCGGCGGAACGGCGGGACCGATCCGGGCATGGTAGGCATCAAACTGATCAGGTTGACTGATCTGGTCCCCCGCACTACCAGCCAGTATCCCAAATGCAGTTTTCCTTTAATGCATTTGGGATAACCCCCAAATGGATACTCCGTTTAGAACTTGCGCTTGCACAGGACATCAGGCACAATATCTGGGGCATATGCAATGAGGCGTGTGTAGCCTGGTTCCCCTGAGGCTGCAGCCCCTACAGCAGCCTCCATGGGTATTTAGGCCCCTGGTCGGGATGCCTCCATAGAAATGTAATGGTCAGCCGTGTCCTCCTTTATTCGCAGGTTCGGCTGACCCATTTGATGGGTTTTAAGGTCCCTGGTCGGGATGCCCCCATACAAATTTAATAGATATTTAGGTCCCTGGTCGGGATGCCCCCATACAAATTTAATAGATATTTAGGTCCTTGGTTGGGATGCCCCCATACACATTTGATAGGTATTTAGGTCCTTGGTCGGGATGCCCCCATACACATTTGATAGGTATTTAGGTCCTTGGTCGGGATGCCCCCATACACATTTGATAGGTATTTAGGTACCTGGTCGGGATGCCCCCATACACATTTGATAGGTATTTAGGTCCTTGGTCGGGATGCCCCCATACACATTTGATAGGTATTTAGGTCCTTGGTCGGGATACCCCCATACACATTTGATAGGTATTTAGGTCCTTGGTCGGGTTGCCCCTATACACATTTGATAGGTATTTAGGTCCTTGGTCGGGATACCCCCATACACATTTGATAGCTATTTAGGTCCTTGGTCGGGATGCCCCTATACACATTTGATAGGTATTTAGGTCCTTGGTCGGGAGGCCCCCATACACATTTGATAGGTATTTAGGCACCTGGTCGGGATGCTCCCATACACATTTGATAGGTATTTAGGTCCTTGGTCGGGATACCCCCAGACACATTTGATAGGTATTTAGGTACCTGGTCGGGATGCTCCCATACACATTTGATAGGTATTTAGGTCCTTGGTCGGGATGCCCCCATACACATTTGATAGGTATTTAGGTACCTGGTCGGGATGCCCCCATACACATTTGATAGGTATTTAGGTACCTGGTCGGGATGCCCCCATACACATTTGATAGGTATTTAGGTCCTTGGTCGGGATGCCCCCATACACATTTGATAGGTATTTAGGTCCTTGGTCGGGATGCCCCCATACACATTTGATAGGTATTTAGGTCCTTGGTCGGGATGCCCCCATACACATTTGATAGGTATTTAGGTACCTGGTCGGGATGCCCCCATACACATTTGATAGGTATTTAGGTACCTGGTCGGGATGCTCCCATACACATTTGATAGGTATTTAGGTCCTTGGTCGGGATACCCCCAGACACATTTGATAGGTATTTAGGTACCTGGTCGGGATGCTCCCATACACATTTGATAGGTATTTAGGTCCTTGGTCGGGATGCCCCCATACACATTTGATAGGTATTTAGGTACCTGGTCGGGATGCCCCCATACACATTTGATAGGTATTTAGGTACCTGGTCGGGATGCCCCCATACACATTTGATAGGTATTTAGGACCTTGGTCGGGATGCCCCCATACACATTTGATAGGTATTTAGGTACCTGGTCGGGATGCCCCCATACACATTTAATAGGTATTTAGGTCCTTGGTCGGGATGCCCCCATACACATTTGATAGGTATTTAGGTCCTTGGTCGGGATGCCCCCATACACATTTGATAGGTATTTAGGTACCTGGTCGGGATGCCCCCATACACATTTGATAGGTATTTAGGTCCTTGGTCAGGATGCCCCCATACACATTTGATAGGTATTTAGGTACCTGGTCGGGATGCCCCCATACACATTTGATAGGTATTTAGGTCCCTGGTCGGGATGCCCCCATACACATTTGATAGGTATTTAGGTCCTTGGTCGGGATGCCCCCATACACCTTTAATGTTCAGCCGTTTTCTCCTAGGTCAGGTTTGGCTGACCCCTGTCTAATGCTTATGTGGGTCATTACAGTCTGTAGGTCCACATCATCCATGATTTACATTGGATCCTAATAACATCCTTTTTTCGGATTTTTTATCAGTGTTATTTTATCCTAGGATAATATAAAAAGTTCCATGTTTCTTTTGTTGTAACTTTTCCATACGACGCCCCCATTGTGTTTGTACGGTGGATTTGCCGGGTTGATCTCAGGGGAGCCGCGGCCCTGGGCACTTTCGAGGTTGTCGAGACCAAATTGACATTTCTACTGGAATCTGGAGTTTCTCGCCTCTGGCCGGGAAGAAAATCCGATTTTGGGAATGTTAATTGAATTAAGTCTGTCTTACACATTTATTGCCGGAGATTCTGAACAGAAATTTTGTCGCCTCGTCTTATTCCCTTTTAATTTATTATTTTTTTCCCCTTGAAAAATGGAGAATTATCTACTTAGCTGGGAGCAAAGTCATCGCTTATCTGGGTAATGTGAGCACTTAGCGCAGAATTAAAGGGACGTAAATACATTCGGAGAATCCTTCCCGCTGTCTCATTACTTTCATTAATTAAACATGGAAATGAGGTCATGATATCGTCTACACAAGGCCCGGCCCGAGGCCCTACCAGATGGGCGGTGGTATCGTCTTCAACGTCTCGCTTTGTCCATTTAAGGCATTGGTTCCAAACTGTGGCCCTCCAGATGTTTCAAAACTTCAACTTCAAGTTTTGCAAAAGGGAAGCCTTGATTCACCTTTCATGATCAGTGTGGATCCTCTGGAGGAGGTAGACAGGTGTTTGGATGTCCGGGCATGCTGAGAGTTGAAGTTTTGCAAAAGGGAAGCCTTGATTCACCTTTCATGATCAGTGTGGATCCTCTGGAGGAGGTAGACAGGTGTTTGGATGTCCGGGCATGCTGAGAGTTGAAGTTATACAAAAGGGAAGCCTTGATTCACCTGTCATGATCAGTGTGGATCCTCTGGAGGAGGTAGACAGGTGTCTGGATGTCCCGGCATGCTGAGAGTTGAAGTTATACAAAAGTGAAGCCTTGATTCACCTTTCATGATCAGTGTGAATCCTCTGGAGGAGGTAGACAGGTGTTTGGATGTCCGGGCATGCTGGGAGTTGAAGTTTTGCAAAAGGGAAGCCTTGATTCACCTGTCATGATCAGTGCGGATCCTCTGGAGGAGGAAGACAGGTTCTTGGATGTCTGGGCATGCTGAGAGTTGACGTTATGCAAAAGGGAAGCCTTGATTCACCTTTTCATGATCAGTGTGGATCCTCTGGAGGTGGTAGACAGGTGTCTGGATGTCCGGGCATGCTGGGAGTTGAAGTTTTGCAAAAGTGAAGCCTTTGTTCACCTGTCATGATCAGTGTGGATCCTCTGGAGGAGGTAGACAGGTGTTTGGATGTCCGGGCATGCTGGGAGTTGAAGTTTTGCCATAGGGAAGCCTTGATTCACCTTTCATGATCAGTGTGGATGCTCTGGAGGGGGAAGACAGATGCTTGGATGTCTGGGCATGCTGAGAGTTGAAGTTATGCAAAAGGGAAGCCTTGACTCACCTTTCATGATCAGTGTGAATCCTCTGGAGGATGCAGACAGGTGTTTGGATGTCTGAGCATGCTGGGAATTGAAGTTTTGCAACATCTAGAGGGCTACAGTTTGAGACTACTGATTAAAGGGGTTATCCACCATAAGGTGACTTTAGTACATACCTGGCAGACAGTAATGGACATGCTTAGGAAGGATCTGCGCTTGTCTTGGGGTTAAATAGCTATGTTGTGAGATTACCATAATGCTGTGGCTATCTTTTTGTGAACTGGCTATTTCCTGTTGAAGTTCGTTCTCTCAAACTACGAATCCTATCATTCCTTGTTTGTAAGTGTGAGGTCACTTCCTGTTGAAGTTTGTCCTCTGAAACTACAAATCCTATGATTCCTTGTTTGTAAGTGTGAGGTGTCTCCCTCCCACACATCAGCCACCCCACTCATTGTAACATACCCATGCTGCCTTCAATGCAATAGACCAGTGTTTTCTGACCAGGGTGCCTCCAGCTTGCAAATTCTTGCAGAATGCCCCCCCCCCCCCCATCCCCACCCAGCAGTCGCTCCACCCATTGAAGCAAAGACAGGCTCCCTCTGAACACCTGACTAGTGATGTAATGTCTTAATCCTTCCAGTACTTATTAGTTGCTGAATACTACAGAGGAAATTATTTTATTTTTGGAACACAGAGCTCTCTGCTGACATCACGAGCACAGTGCTCTCTGCTGACATCTCTGTCCATTTTAGGAACTGTCCAGAGCAGCATATGTTTGCTATGGGGATTTTCTCCTACTCTGGACAGTTCTTAAAATGGACAGAGATGTCAGCAGAGAGCACTGTGGTCATGTCAGCAGAGAGCACTGTGGTCATGATGTCAGCAGAGAGCTCTGTGTTCCTAAAATAAAAGAATTTCCTCTGTAGTATTCAGCAGCTAATAAGTACTGGAAGGATTAAGATTTTTTAATAGAAGTAATTTACAAATCTGTTTAACTTTCTGGCACCAGTTGATTTAAAAAAAAAAAAAAAGTTTTCCACCGGAGTACCCCTTTAAGGTCATGATTGATTTAGACAGAGGGATTGGAACTACAACCAAAGCCACCGGCATAAACAACGACTACAAAAATAGCAAAATAAATGATGTTAGAGTGGGCCCTTAGGGACCACAACAGTAGGTGATCTGCCCTCGTTGACCCCATTATGTCTCATTCATTCTACCCACCAGTAATCAGTTGGATGACCCATGGATAAGAATTTAGTTAATATAGTTGATCTTTTTTCTTTTCTTGTTTTTAGTGCAAAAAAAAAAAAAAACATTTCTCAAAAGTGACAGCAAAAATAAAGAGGAGGAATTTGCTGCAGAAATAAAAACTTCTTTTCTCATCCTGTAGATTTATACAGAAGTAAAATGGTACCTGGCATCTTGTTACTATGGCAACCACCCTGCGATTACTAGAAAGGGAAGGAATGTGAAAATAATACATCAGTTCCCGACACGTCAGACTCTTCCACATAACATTGTTAGGGGAAAATATACGGTACATCTGTCCCAGGAAATATGTGTAGATTCTCCAGGATCGGTGATGGTAATCCATAAATAATCAGGAGCAATCATCACAGTCACCAAAAATAACAGCGATTTATAACGTTCTCGTGTGGTATATAAGAAAAACCTGATGTTGGCAATCCGTGATCATATCACCGGCACCGGACGTAACCAGGTAATGACCGATACCGCCCAATACCACCTCATCATTCTCCTGGATACTCGTACGGTCTATATATACACAGTCATGGCCGTAAATGTTGCCGCCCCTGAAATTTTTCAAGAAACCACATGTTTTGCTATACACATGTTTATTCCCTTTGTGTGTATTGGAACTAAACCAAAAAAGGGAGGAAAAAAAGCAAATTGGACATAATGTCACCAAACTCCAAAAATGGTCTGGACACAATTATTGGCACCCTTTCAAAATTGTGGAAAAATAAGATTGTTTCAAGCATGTGATGCTCCTTTATACTCACCTGGGGGCAAGTAACAGGTGTGGGCAATATAAAAATCACACCTGAAAGCAGATAAAAAGGAGAGAAGTTCACTTAGTCTCTGCATTGTGTGTCTGTGTGTGCCCCACTAAGCATGGACAACAGAAAGAAATGAAGAGAACTGTCTGAGGACTTGAGAACCAAAATTGCGGAAAAATATCAACAATCTCAAGGTTATAAGTCCATCTCCAGAGATCTAGATTTGCCTTTGTCCACAGTGCGCAACATTATCAAGAGGTTTGCAACCCATGGCCCTGTAGATAATCTCCCTGGGCGTGGACGGAAGAGAAAAATTGATGAAAGGTGTCAATGCAGGATAGTCCGGATAGTGGATAAGCAGCCCCAAACAAGTTCCAAAGATATTCAAGGTGTCCTGCAGGCTCAGGGAGCATCAGTGTCAGCGCGAACTAACCGTCGACATTTAAATGAAACGCTATGGCAGGAGACCCAGGAGGACCCCACTGCTGACACAGAGACATAAAAAAGCAAGACTACATTTTGCCACAATTAACTTGAGTAAGCCAAAATCCTTCTGGGAAAACGTCTTGTGGACAGATGAGACCAAGATAGAGCTTTTTGGTAAAGCACATCATTCTACTGTTTACCGAAAACGGAATGAGGCCTACAAAGAAAGGAACACAGTACCTACAGTGAAATTGTAATGTCCGTTTATTTGTTTTTGTATTTTTCTGTTTAGAGGTGTATTCATACACCAGTTTGTTCAGAGCAGTTTGCTATTCCTCCTGGATAGGGAATAGTTAATGCTCAGAGTGAATGAGAACTCAGGTGGAGTTATTTAGCCAGTGTTCTCCTGCATTGTGCTGCTGGTTATTCAGTGCAATACTATGATATCTGTTAGTTTAATGTCACTATGTCTGTTGGTACAATGCTACTATGTCTGCTTGAGCATTTACCTTGTATTTATCTTGCCATTTTATCTGGGTTTTTAGCCATGGTTATATAGCATGCTCCTTGTATTTTAGTCTGTGTTATATTAGTCGGTTTTAGGATAATGTGGGTATAGCTTTGTCGGTGTTCACACTGTGTCTGAGTCTAGCTTGTACCCTGTATGTTATATTCTTGTTTGGTATTCTGGAGTCTATTCAGACTCATCCGGTTCTAGTCCAGTTTGTATGTTCTGTTTCCCAGTGTGAACAGTGTCTTATATTTATATCCTGTTTGATCTGATCTTTGTCCTTTGTACTTGTACCTGTATGTGAACAGTGTTCTATTTTATCCGTTCAGTTTTAGTGTTTTGGCTCTCAGTTCTTCTGTTCCTCCCCTTCATCTCCTGGATTTTGCTGTATACTCATATTCCGTCTAGTCTTGTTAATTTTTTATCATGTCTGCCGTTTATCTGATATCCGGTTTATGAACTTTTTGTTAATTCACTATATTCTGTTCTGTTTGTGAGTAGTGTTGCTCGCGAATATTCGCAATTCGAATATTATTCGCGAATATCGCATTTCGCGAATATAGCGCTATATATTCGTAATTACGAATATTCGTTTTTTTTTCTTTTTCACAGTACACATCACAGTGATCACCCCTCTCTGCTTCCAGCTTGTGTGGTGTAAAGAAGGCTGTAATACTACTGTGTGAGACTGGCGTGCGAAAATTCGCATATGCAAATTTTCGCATATGCGAATTTACACGTATGCTAATTTTGGATATGCAAATTTTAGCATATGTTAATTTTCGCACACGCGAATATTCGCATATGCGAAAATAAAATGAAAATATTACGAATATGCGAATATTCGCGAATATGACGAATATTCGTCCATATATTCGCGTATTCGAATATGGCCTATGCCGCTCAACACTATTTGTGAGTTATATTCTGCATTGTTAGTATTTGTATTCTACACTGATTTGTATATCTGCACTGATAAGAGTGTGAACATCGGCGGAGTATCACATGCGTTTAAGGAGACCATATGCTGTAGATCATGTTTCGTAGTTTATGCTATAGTGTGGTGTCCCGGTACAGTATTGCATACCGTACCTTGTGTAGAGGTCCCCAAAGTCAGAGTAACTACGTTCAGGTAGGGTTCCTCAGGTGGGACAGCCCCCAGTCGCCTCTCCTCAAGTCTATCTCTAATAACAATATATATGTGTATATTTAATAATGGTATATATTTTATAGTAATGTATAGTACTTACCTTGTTCAGCGTCGCAGGACCTTCGGTCATGTGACCATGCTAATAACCTTTATGGTATGTTGGAGGACCTTAGGAGGTCCTTGGGTTACGTGTTACCCACAAATCTTTGTAATGGTGATTGACATCAGTATGGACCAATTAGCGTTAGTCCAGCCCCTGCCCATATAAGGGAGCTGCGTCCAATTATTGCTCTCTTGGGTTGCTGCTCTCGTGGATGCCGGACTACGAGGACGGTGCTACGCAACTTTCAAAGACACGCTAGGCCTCAAAACCTACGGCCTCAGCTGATCCAAAACCGTGAGTTCAAATCTAAATCCGCGCTAAGGCTAGCGTGACTACTGGACCGCAACTAATTCCCCTAAATCCAGTGGAATAATGCACAGTACTAAAAGACTCTAAATGCTAAAGTCCCAACCTTTGTCAATCTCCAAGGAAAGCCATTGTTATGTTATGTTATTGAAGCTTGCAGAAAACCTTCAGTAAAAGTTAATACTGTTTCAGAAAACTCTCCGGTTGTGGACAATCTATTCTTCTCTACCTCCCTATTGCTCTTGGGAAGGGTGGCGGTAGGAAAAGCATTATTGAGGAGCCCTCACCCTGGCGTCACGAATAGCAAGGGTTAACAAACACCCTTTAATTACTGCACAGCTACACTCCCCATACCCTACACCCCCCAGGCTATCACAATAGTATGGTTCTATATTGGGTGCATCATCAGAGCTATGCACATACGTTTTAGGGTGCATATCACTTCGGTTAGAACCGGTAAGGGCTCCCCTAGATTCATAGCTCATATGAATTAGGTGCACGGAGGCAGAACTGCAGACCTGCAAGCGTTTGGGTTGGAAAGGTTGCACCGACGGAGGGGATGGAAAGATAGAGAGCTCTTTTACAGAAAGAAGGTAAGTGGATACTTAGGACAGACGCACAGGGCGGACTCGGTCTGCACGACTGCCTAGACATGAGCGTCTTTGTATAGAAGCGTCTCCTCCATCCTCTTTTTTCCAGTGCTCCCTTTCATTTTGGCTATGCATCGCTGTTTTTAGCTGTTACGATACCAAGTACAAGCCAGTAATTTGTTATACATTCTGTTGTTTTTATAATGATTATATTAAAAGAGATGTAAACGCCCCTACCCGAGGGCGTCATCGGTCAGAAGGCATTTACCTGGCCTTGCACCTGAGGGTAGGCGTGGTCTGAGGAAGCGCCGTGGACGAGGTGCGATATGGCCATTACCACTACACTGGCTTGATCCTGTTCAAATAGGATATCTGCACAGCTACTAAACGTGAGTGCCTTCTACTTTCTCTTTTGCAATATATTTATGAGCTGCCACTCATAGAATGAGCACCACAGTATTGTCACGATGCCGGCTGGCAGGAGGTGGATCCTCTGTGCCAGAGAGGGATTGGCGTGGACCGTGCTAGTGGACCGGTTCTAAGTCACTACTGGTATTCACCAGAGCCCGCCGCAAAGCGGGATGGTCTTGCTGCGGCGGTAGTGACCAGGTCGTATCCACTAGCAACGGCTCAACCTCTCTGGCTGCTGAAGATAGGCGCGGTACAAGGGAGTAGACAGAAGCAAGGTCGGACGTAGCAGAAGGTCGGGGCAGGCAGCAAGGATCGTAGTCAGGGGCAACGGCAGGAGGTCTGGAACACAGGCTAGGAACACACAAGGGAACGCTTTCACTGGCACAATGGCAACAAGATCCGGCGAGGGAGTGAAGGGGAAGTGAGGTATACATAGGGAGTGCACAGGTGAACACACTGATTAGAACCACTGCGCCAATCAGCGGCGCAGTGGCCCTTTAAATCGCAGAGACCCGGCGCGCGCGCGCCCTAGGGAGCGGGGCCGCGCGCGCCGGGACAGGACCGACGGAGAGCGAGTCAGGTACGGGAGCCGGGGTGCGCATCGCGAGCGGGCGCCACCCGCATCGCGAATCGCATCCCGGCTGGAGGCGGTATCGCAGCGCACCCGGTCAGTGGATCTGACCGGGGCGCTGCGGGAGCGAGAGTGTAGCGAGCGCTCCGGGGAGGAGCGGGGACCCGGAGCGCTCGGCGTAACAAGTATACATACAGTACTCCTGAAGCTTCCATACCTCCACCTGCCTAATTACAGCAAACCCAGCGTTAGAGCTCCAGAACACGATTCAGTGCCGATCCACTCACTACTGCCTAGTATTTATATTCTGTCTGGTATATCTGGTTGTCTAGTTGTTTTCCATTTCTGGCCTGTGACTGACTATGTATACTATCTGTTTTTACGCCACTGCACTTTAGCGCAGGAAGGGACCGGCTTCCAGTTGTCGATCCATCGTTTAGGATGGGTGGGCAAGTAGGCAAGGAGATATGTTTTAGGTCCAGTTTAGGGCTCACTCTCCCTGTCCCCAGTCGGTCAAATATGGTGGAGGTCAATGATGTTTTGGGGTTGTTTTGCTGCCTCTGGCACTGGGGGCCTTGAATGTGTACAAGACATCATGAAATCTGAGAATTAACAATGGATTTTGGGTCGCACTGTACAGCCCAGTGTCAGAAAGCTGGGTTTGCGCACGAGATCTTGGGTCTTCCAGCAGGACAATGACCCCAAACATACGTCAAAAAGCCCCCAGAAATGGATGGCAACAAAGCGCTGGAGAGTTCTGAAGTGGCAGCAATGAGTCCAGATCTAAATCCCATTGATCACCTGTGGAGAGATCTTAAAATTACTGTAGAGAAAAGGCGCCTTCCAATAAGAGACCTGGAGCAGTTTGTAAAGGAAGAGTGGTCCAACATTCCGGCTGAGAGGTGTAAGAAGCTTATTGATGGTTATAGGAAGCCACTGATTTCTGTTATTTTTTCCAAAGGGTGTGCACCCAAATATTAAGTTAAGGGTGCCAATAATGTTGTCCAGCCCATTATTTGGAGTTTTCTTGTACATAGCAGGCAGTACTTTAGATTCTAGATCTGAATTTGCAGCAGACGTGCCGCTGTCCCCACAAGCGCCTGTTAGATTTGAGAGACAAGTTGATTAAACCAAACGACAGGAACAAGTGTGATTTTGCTGCCACTTCCCGCAGATTGATGCTCGTGGTGAGATGCCGCGTGGACGCCCAGGTAGTCACATTTTAATAAGTTCACTGGAGGCTTTAAATCATCTCCTTCAAATGTAAACCCTCCCTGATCACGATCTGTCTTCAGAGCCGAAATCTCCGGAGTTTACAAACGCATTTCTTACTCTCCCCCACCCCCCTCACTCCCTTTGACTCGTAGCTCGAGGGGACACAACATTCAACCGCTCATAGAAAATTCACCCTTTTATGTCCAATAACTTTGCTTTGATAAAATATTACTCTCCCGGCGACGGCATTAATGTGAAGCCAAAGCCTTACCGGGCTATTTATAATGTGTAGAGGGCAATACGATGGATTTATAATGCAAATGTATCATGAACAAAACATCCGTTATACAAATATAGATTTATCTGCCTGTACATGCAGCGGGATTCGTTAAAGCAGAGTTTCCCAACCAGTGTGCCTCCAGCTGTTGCAAAACTACAATTCCCAGCGTGCCCGGACAGCCAAAGGCTGGGAGTTGTAGTCTTGCAACAGCTGGAGGCACACTGCACGGGAAACACTACAGTACAAGATATGTTTTGGGGGTGTCCACCTACATCCTGGTGGTCCCTTATTCTTGTTAACTCTTTGTGCTCGACAGGCTGATCCTGAGCCTCCACTACCTGGGGTACATGTCGGCGGCAGTGCCTCCACCCATAGGTTCATCCGGGGTAGGGATGTGGGGTCCTGTTGGGAACATTCTTCAAGAAACAATAACACTGACATAAAGCTAACTTGAAACTAACTTTGTATTGCATAAAGGAAAACAACCATGATTAACATAACAAAGAGTAAGGTATAATATAGCACAAAATAAGACATATACAATGTGTATATAGGTCTCATCCACCCACAAGCATACCTACAGCCCGTCCTATTCTTCGTCCCAGCGGCCATTGGGTACCTTCAGTTGGTGCACGTTGAATAGATGGGGACAATACAAATTCCTGCTCCATGGTGTTACTTGGAGTAGGCTGAAACTCTCAATATGTCTGCAACAGATCTCAACATTTTTGTATGTAAGTTCAGGGTGTGAGGGAACAAGGGTTTCAGACTTACATGCTGTAAATAAAGTCAGTCCAGCTTTAAAGGAGTACTCCGGTGGAAATTTAATTTTTTCTCAAAACAACTGGTTTCAGAAAGTAGAATAGATATGTAAATCACTTATATAAAAAATCTTAATCTTTCCAGTACTTATCAGCTGCTGTATGCTCCAGAGGAAGTTGTGTAGTTATTTCCAGTCTGAGCACAGTGCTCTCTGCTGACACCTCTGTCCATGTCAGGAACTGTCCGGAGCAGGAGAGGTTTGCTATGGCGATTTTTTTTTTTTTTTTTTTTTTTTTTTTTTTTAACTATGGACGGTTCCTGACATTGACAGAGGTGTCAGCAGAGAGCAGTGTGGTCAGACTGGAAATAACAACTCAACTTCCTCTGAGGCATACAGCAGCTGATAAGTAATGGAAAGATTAAGATTTTTTAATAGAAGTAATTTACAAATCCTTTTAACTTTCTGCAACCAGTGTATTTGAAAATGTTATTTGCACCAGAGTACACCTTTAACTTTTTGTTTTATTCTGCTACAATGACTGGATCTTGTTCAACCTGCTAGCAGATTCCTCTCAGCTGCTCCAGTCACTCTTTGAACCAGGGTCCTCACAGGCTATCCCTCTGTGTCCTCCATCTCTGCTTGCTCAGCCGGAATTGAAAAATGCAAGATGGCTATGAGCACGTCCACAAAACTCCTCCTTCCCCAGCTTTAGTCACTGCTCAGTTCATATTCTTCTGCAGTCCGCCATCTACTGGACAGTTCATGTCATTGTAATGTAACACAGCAATAATCCCAGGGGCCTACATAAGTATTGTGAAAAAGATTCTAAATGACGATACTGATACATACAACACTTTCAGATTATTTATGGAGGGAGGGAAATTTACTAACGTTTGAACGACCGAATGAGTAAATTTTCAAGATAAATGTTTTTCAATCAGACTCCTTCCTGTTGCGTTAAAGGGGTTGTGCGCTGCCCTGACTTTCGGAGCTCCGCTCACAGCGTCCGTAAGTTCATTACTCCGAATGCTGTGTGCGGGCTTCCGTGTTCGCGGCCGCCGGGCGTGACGTCACGCCAGCCCCCTCAACGAAAGTCTATGTGAAGGGGGCGCAACCGCTGTCACGCCCCCTTCCCATAGACTTTGGTAGAGGGGGCGGGCGAGACGTCACAAGGGGCCGGGCTTGACGTCACGCTGTGAGCGGAGCTCCGAAAGTCAGGGCAGCGCACAACCCCTTTAAAGTCTCTGAAAATATCGGCCCTTTGCCTAGTGGTATAAAGAGGTACTGCAACTGCCAACAGTACATTTTTTAGTATTTAGGATTGTTGTTATTGGCGGAGTTGTCAATAGGTTTTAATGCCTGTTAATCTTTTGTATGTTTTAGGGATAAGGCCTCGGTAATTTGCAGTTGTGTCTCAGCTCCTACGGTCTCATTGTTATAGTACAAAGCTTACTTCTTAATGGAAAACTCCACATGCGAGAAGAATACTGAGGGTCTTTCCATACATCTTGGATGCGGGGGGGGGGGGGGGGGTTATGATCTGCGAGCTCCATCTATCACAATGTAGCAGCGACAATAGCGGCGTTGAATATCCCGGCGCTCCAGGCGTTTTCTCTATTTAACGTGACAACAACTTAACTCTGGAAAAATTCTCCCAGCTCCTCTATGAGTATAATAACCTTTCTCCAGACAATTATCTGAAGTACAATACAGAGAATGACCCCCCTCCGGCTGCCCGCTGATCACCCGCTTTAATGCAGAGTCATTTTTATTCCTCCCGCTGCGACAGATAATGTTTCTAAGTAAGAGATTTTTTATTTATTTTTTTTCTTCCACGATGTTGTATAGAAACCTAAATGGAAACGGAATTATCTAAAGATAACGTTATTCGCCTACGTTACGATTCTGCAGCGCGGAGACGTTATCCAGGTGGTGGTGGCGAACGCCCATCGCTGGCCGCCGCAGTCACATGGTGCTGGATGGACGACAGGTGCGCCCAACTTCTGTAGGTATGTTTTCGTGAGCAGAGCAGCACGGTGGGAGTTATCCTCCTTTATGGAAGAAAGGAACGTAAGTGTTGCCTTCTAGTCCTTTTTTTTTTTAATCTTGCCGTTTTTGGCTTATTTTTTGCAGTACTTTTATTGGTACTTTTTTTTTGCGACACATTCTAACGCTTGATCATTTTTATTACACTTTTTTTTAACCAAAGTTAGCAATTCTTGCGCTATTTTGTTGTTGCTTTTTTACAGCACCATTACAGAGTCATTACAAATACAGCGATGCCTATTTAGTATTTTTTTTAAATGTTTTTATTATTTATTATTACAATATATGGCTTTATCGGGAAAGAGGCATTAATTATTTTTTACACTTTATTTATTAACAAAAAGCACATAGACACACAAGCATTAGGCTCAGTATGGTAAAACATAACTTTTACTGCTATATATAGATTAAAATACATAGTAGCATATACAAATATGATAATTTACATAATTTACCATACAGAATATGCAATAGACCCACTAAATTGAATCTTAATAGACGCACTATAGAGTATAATAGTAGATAGTGTTGTACAAGGAAGGGGAGCAGGTGTAGGTGTCCGTCCCTAGTATATACCCTTAGTACTGTCCCTGCCTGAGCTTTATATACCCTTTCTACACTAAAAGTGTGGATGGGAATAGGGTATTAAAGATAGCACTCGGTGTATCTCCAAGAAACCAATCAAATTGTTATACAATGGAATGTTAAATGGGCACTGTCATTAAACATGATTTTTTATGCCAAATAACTTTTGTAATTGGCTTCCATTTAAAAAAAAACAAAAAACTTTTATGTTAGTTTTTTTGGCTGTATACTTCTGGCCACCAGGGGTCTCCCTTCTTGGCCAGAATACATTCCGTCTGGTCAAAATCTCAGATTTTGGTCTCCTGCTTGTAATGGCAAAAGTCCAAACTCAGGAAGTGTTTCTCTGCACTGAGCTTGATTGACAGCTGCAAAGAGCCTCACTGACAGCTGCACAGACTAAAAGCTGAACAGACTAAGGGTACGTTCCCACACAGCGTATTTTGCTGCGTCTTTGCTGCGTATTTGCTGCGTATTTGGTGCTGCCTATTTTCCTACCCATTGACTTCAACAGAGAAAATAAAATACGCAGTAGCAAATACGCCGTGTGGGAATGTACCCTTAAAGCTGAATAGGGACTCACTGAAAGCTACACAGACTAAAAGCTGCTGCACAGAGCTTGAGGTCTTCTATTCATCACAGCGCTACAATGATGTGAGGGCAGAAGTGGTCCCCCAGCAGGCTTCAGTGACATCATGCCTGCTGGGAAACACCCACTTTCTTCTGCTGGAAGATTTCACTATGTGAGCAAGAAGAAAGGTAGGATACACAGCTTTTTTAAGCTCTGACATTTTTTTTAAGGGTGGGAGGAGTGTTAGGAGTAGTTATGGAACATAGCCTGAGTTAGTTTAGAAAAGTTTATTTAGTGACAGGAACTCTTTAAACAACAATATTGCAGATCTCATACTCCTTTATCCAACGCGTTTCTCTCCTAATAGTAATTGAGTTCTTCAGGGATGGAGGAGACACAGTCAGTACGGTGGGAGTACAGAAAAGAAATAAAGTGTATCCTTCTAGATTTTTTTTTGGTCTTGCCGTGGGTGAGGGATTCTTTTTAGCAGGACGAGCTGTACTTTTTATTGGTACTTTTTTTTTTTTTTTTTGCGACACATTCTAACACATGATCATTTTTAATGCACTTTTTTTTTTTTTTTTACCAAAGTTAGACATTCTTGCGCTATTTTGTTGTTGCTTTTTTTTTTAGAGCACCATTACAGAGTCCTTACAAACACGGCAATGCCTATTTAGTATTTTTTATAAATGTTTTTTTTTTTTATTATTATTTATTACAATATAGGGCTTTATTGGGAAAGGGACATTTATTTATAATTTTTTTTACACTTTCTTTATTAAAAAAACATTTTATTTTGATACTTTTTACATTTTCCCTGTTATACATCCGTACAGCAGCATAGTAGAACTGTCAGTATACCCTGGCTGGACCTCACAGGCTTCCGTATTTGGCAGACAGGAGGTCATCATCTGGCCTCCTGCTACCATGGCAACCATCAGGACCCCGCATCATGGGGTCAACGATGGTTGCAGCGGTCAGTACTGACCACGGCATTTATGGGGTTAAAACTGCCGACACAGGCGCAAGCTCGGTCTTGGGCTTTTACTAGAGATGAGCGAACTTACAGTAAATTCGATTCGTCACGAACTTCTCGGCTCGGCAGTTGATGGATTTTTCTTGCATAAATTAGTTCAGCTTTCCGGTGCTCCGGTGGGCTGGAAAAGGTGGATACAGTTCTAGGAGACTCTTTCCTAGGACTGTATCCATCTTTTCCAGCCCACCGGAGCACCTGAAAGCTGAACTAATTTACGCAGGAAAAGTCATCAACTGCCGAGCCGAGAAGTTCGTGACGAATCTAATTTACTGTAAGTTCGCTCATCTCTACCTTTTCCCACCGATTCCCTGCGGTGTGTCCAGGAAAGCCGCAAATAGGCCGGATGTATGGATACGTCTCAGGGAGGGAAGAGGATAAAAATTTGGCGAGGTCCCAGCTGCTCATAGTCCTGATTATTTTGAGTTCCTTGTGGCCTTTACATGAAATCAAGTGGTAAGACAGTGTTTCCCAACCAGGGTGCCTCCAGCTGTTGCAAAACTACAACACCCAGCATGCCCGGACAGCCTTTGGCTGTCCGGGCATGCTGGGAATTGTAGTTTTGCAACAGCTGGAGGCACCCTGGTTGGGAAACACTGCGGTAAGATCATGATGGAGAACAAGAAGCCTTAACGATCCACAATATCAGCGATCACTTTTTCTTACTCTCTGGTCCTTAGGGATCACATTGTAAATCTTATCTCAATGAAGACTCTCCGGATCATTATCTGCGCGTAAAACTAATGGCGCCTTTCCCCGCCGCGCCTCATTGACCTCCCTGCTCACCCACTTACTTCTGCCCGACTGCGACGTATCGATGTAATGACTTCACTCTCATTAATATGGAGAACTAACGAAAGGATCAAAATTAATTTAAAGGGGAAGTCAACCAAAAAAGTTCTGCTGCTCCAGATTGAAGTTGCGCGCACAGGACTGATGGATGAAGAAGAGATCCGGGGTCATCCTGATCCTCCTGGACCATAGAGCCGACATTGGCCTATACCATTTCTGTTTAAAAATAAGGAATCCTCAGGCGATGTTCACACGGCAGAATTTGCGAGCAGAATTGCGCAGAAATATTCCGCTCAGAAATTCAGCGAAATTTAGTGCACATTTGCCCTTTTTGTCGGTTTTTGCGCCTAAAGTTTGTCGCAGAATGTGCGACAGAAAAAACCCGAGAGAATCTGAATCACTCTGAGTGAGAAAGAGAACCCTGCAAAATGGGCGTTGTTTTTGGGAAAAGGGGCGTGTTCCCTACATTTCATCCAAAATCCTATTTTCCTATTGTTTCAGTAATAATGGTGAATCAAAAAAATAAATAAAATAATATATATATATACTCATTTTAATACATCTATCTATGTGTGTATATAGAAAACACAGAAGGTAGCAGCACACCGAGTTGCATGAAGGGTTGGGTGCAGTTCAGCAGGGGACCCAAGGTCGTAGGGCTCCAAATAGTATAGAAACACAAAGAATACTGCAGCACTCCAAGGTATAGGTGAAAAAACTGTGGAGGTAGTTTTATTCCATCAAGGTGCACAGAGCAACGTTTCGGCTGCTGGCATGCAGCCTTTTTCAAACAGCTGCTTGAAAAAGGCTGCATGCCAGCAGCCGAAACGTTACTCTGTGCACCTTGATGGAATAAAACTACCTCCACTGTTTTTTCACCTATACCTTGGAGTGCTGCAGTATTCTTTGTGTTTCTATGTGTGTATATACATATATGTAAAAAAAAGTAAAAAAAAAAAAAAAAATATATATATATATATATATAGATAGACTATTTTATCAAATGTATTAAAGGGGTATTCCAGGAAAAAAACGTATATATATATATATCTCAACTGGCTCCAGAAATTTAAACAGATTTGTAAATTAACAACACAAAGAGAGAATCACAGCCGCACATCCACCATTTGTAATTTTATCTATTTGCTTCTCAGCATAATTTCAAAAACTAACAGGTTGTTATTATACATTCTGATCAAAAAGTACAAAGTCCACTCGCCCCGTCAAGGCCACCTCGTTAGAGTGGGTCCCTAACCTGACACTGGCGTAGCACCGGGCGGCGACCACCACCTCCGAGACCCCATGCCCAACCCCCCAGTAGTGGGGCTACCTGGCCACTGGGTCGCTCCCCCCGAGCGACCCAGTGGCCAGGCAGCCCCACTACTGCCCAACCAAGCCCCTGGCTCTGGGCCACTCCACCCCACAGACAAAGCATCACAGAAACAATGGCCGCCACAGAGAACCGCACCAGTAGGAACACCTACCATGTGCCAGAGGGCTGGAGAATGGGCGGAGGAAACCCTTATGCAGTCTCCTGCTGATTATAAACGCCCGGGCCAAATGGGCTTTGTACTTTTTGATCAAAATGTATAATAACAACCTGTTAGTTTTTGAAATTATGCTGAGAAGCAAGTAGATCAAATTACAAATGGTGGATGTGCGGCTGTGTTTCTCTTTGTGTTGTAGATTTGTAAATGACTTCTATTAAAAAATCTTACTCCATCCAATAATTATCAGCTGCTGAAGTTGAGTTGTTCTTTTCTGTCTGGCAACAGTGCTCTCTGCTGACATCTCTGCTTGTCTCGGGAACTGCACAGAGTAGAAGAGGTTTGCTATGGGGATTTTCTTCTACTCTGGACAGTTCCAGAGACAGGTGTCATCAGAGAGCAGAAAAGAGCAACTCAACTTCAGCAGATCATAAGTACTGAAAGGATTAAGATTTTTTAATAGAAGTAATTTACAAATCTGTTTAACTCTCTGGAGTCAGTTGATATATATATATATATAAAAAAGTTTTTTCCTGGAATACCCCTTTAATATCTCTCTCTCTCTCTCTCTCTCTCTCTATATATATATATATATCGTTATATATTTCTATACATATATAATTTCACAAATGTTTTTTTTTTCTTTTCCCGGTTTTTATTTAAAAAATCTGTCGCACTGCGACAGAATTTTCATTGCGACAGATTTATGCATGCGCCAGATTTTAATGTGCGACAGTATTAACCCTGCCACAGAAATTACCGTGCGACAGATTTTTTTCCTGCAACTAAAAAGATCGGGAAAAGTGCGACAGATTAGTAAATACCAAGAGTAAAAAATGGCCGGAAAAGCAAAAGTGAAACACAATTCGACACTCCACTCTTAGTAAATGAGGGCCCTTATCTTCAATGGGGATTCCATTGTCCTATTCACACAGCGAAATTTCTGCAACAGACATTCCACCGCGGAAATTCTGCATTCCGGATTCTGCAAAATTATAAGACAGATATTTTACGAAATTCCATTCCATTAACCCTACTGCTTGATGAAACATGCCATAAAGGTGAACACTTTTCCAAAGCTTTTGTGCAAATCCAAATACAATACAGTCTATTTAGCACGGAGTGAAATATTTGATCACTGTCCCTTTAAAAATTCCCTTTTAGCAGTTACACTAAGAGAAAAGACTCCGGTTTACTTTTCACCTGTATTATTATTGAGTTTATTCATGTAGATGGAATATAGACCCATTAGCTTGTACTCTACTAGGGAAGGCCTACACAGTATGGCTTATGTGGTGCAAATACTTGAACTTATCATTTACAATTTTTTGCGGCACGACACTTTGTATATAGGGCTTACGCAGAACATTTTTGTGATGCGTTAAAGGGGTACTCCGTCCATAGACATCTTATCCCCTATACAAAATATAGGGGATAAGATGTCTGGGACCCCCGCCATCTCTGTGCAGCACCCGGCGTTCATTTAGAATGCTGGGTGCGGGCAGCGAGGTCATGACGTCACACCATGCCCCTTCAATACAAGTCTATGGGAGGAGGCGTGGCGGCCTCCACGTCATCTCCCATAGACTTGCATTAAGGGGGCGTGGTGTGAAGCAACGAGGGGCGTGGCTGTGGCATCACGACCATGCCAATTGCTCCAAGTGTTCTGAACAAAATCTTCCAAATGCCGGGGATGCGGATTACCCCTTCCAGCCACCCAGCACTAACTCCAACTGTAGGTCACTGAAGAGATGAGTGTATGCAGAGGGGCCCTTGTTTAGCTTTATTCTCCTCTGGCTGAGATCATACTCCTTTTTTGTGCTGAAACTTAAAGGGGAACAAACTGTTCCGAGCGCTGAAGCCGGTGCTGGGAGCTTGTGACGTCACACCCCACCCCCTCAATGCAAGTGCATGGGAGGGGGCGTGGCAGCCATCACGCCCCCTCCCATACACTTGCATTGAGGGGGTGGGGTGGGGTGTGAAGTCATGATGGGGCGGGCTACAACGTCACGAGCTCCCAGCGCCTGCTTCAGCGTTCGGAACAGTTTGTTCCAAACGCTGAGCAGCGGAGAACCCCTTTAAGCACTTTTGCCTTCACAGTGAGGAATGGAACAGAGCAGTGACTTGCTTGTACAAGGCTTTATCTTGAACAGGATTAAACTTAAATCTAACACTTTTGCCTCGGTGTATGTATGCCTAGCAGGAGAACTAAGAGATGTTGCTCTTCTGGGAGAAGCCAGATCTAGACTGGTTTAATCTAGGTGAGAAGGCTGGACTAAAGACTCTTCCCACAGCCTACTAGAGAAGGGCTAGGAAGCATCATGTGACCAAGACATCATTCATCTGATTGAAGGAATATGCAGATTTTTAACCCTTACACTCTTATTATATGTCACTGTATTCTATTAAAGGGGTGCCCCAGGGAGGTTCAGAAAAATAAAAATGTCCCAAAGCCACCACAATACCTGTTCTGTGTCCCCTGTAGTTATCCATGTAATTTTGCCAGCTCCTGTGGCCCCTGTTGTCTCCTGAATATTCTTTTTTCTTGCTTGCAGCCCAGACTACAACACAAAGCAGTCAGTGCGGCTCTATGTAATGGCTACCAGCCAATTGCTTTTACTATCTGTGTGCATGCTGGGGTGTTGAAAACACAGTGAGCAGCACACTATACATGTATTTTCTTTCAAACTATCCTTCCCCCCCCCCCCCCAGATATAAATTATGCTATGCTCTGAATAGCAGCAGTCAGTTATTACATCTACAGCAGGCAAAGAGCAGTGTTATGTGCTGAGGAGACACTGGACTGTTTATATCCCGGCAAGATCCTCACACAGAGGGGAGGGGAGGGGGAGTGCTGGTGTGACTGTGAAATCACATGCCGTCACGCCCCCTCCCATAGACTTGCATAGCGGGGACGGGGGTGAGGTCACACGGGGGCGGAGTCGAGACATCACGATACTCCGGCCCGTGGTCGCCACCCGGCTTTTTATGAGCTGGCACCGCCGCATGCAGCTCAAACAGGTGGGTGGCGAATACAAGATTGCGGGGGTCCCCAGTGGCGGGACCCCCGCGGTGAGACATCTTGTCCCCTATCCTTTGGATAGGGGACAAGATGTCTTAGGGCCGGAGTACCCCTTTGAGAAAATAAAAAACTAAAAGAAAAAACAAAACACAAAATCAAGAAAACCTTCAATAATGCAATGTCTAGAAGTCTGTCCTATCTGTGCATTGAACTCCCAGTGATCCCAGGTCTTAATGTGTTAGCACCGGGAGCACAAGGTGGAATTAATCCGCACACAAACCTTAGGTGGAACATCTGACTGCAACTGGAAGGTAAAAAAAATATTTCTACATCTGCAACGGATTTATTTACTACGACCTATAGTGCCGGTCAGCAACCTTTATCTCTCTAGGGGGTAGCACAACTACAAACCCCAGCATGCCCTGAGTGCTGCTGGTTGTCAGACAATGCTTGGAGTTGTAGTTTTGGTAAAGCTAGAGAGCCATATATTGGTTCCACAGAATTTTTGGGTGACAGCGGGCGCCGGTAGAATGTGCTGGCTCTAGGACCGCTCGGAATTGCGCCATCTCCATAGACAGCAATGCATTATCTAGCAGATCCAGCAGAAAGAAGTGGGCTCTATGTAGGTGGCAGCATTATGTAAACTGTATATGCAGTATTATATAGGCACTATATGGGAGTATTATTTAGGCATTGTATGGTGGTATTATTTAAATACTGCATCTTATTTTGGTACTATATGGCAGCATTGGGTACACTGTATATGCAGTATTACATAGACACTATATGGGAGTATTAATTACGCATTATATGGTGGTATTATTTGAATACGGCATATTATTTTGGTATTATATGGCAGCATTATGTAAAATGTATATGCAGAATTATATAGACACTATATGGGAGTATTATTTAGGCATTGTATGACAGTATTATTTATAATCTGCCGTACAATTACTACAACTCCCAGTATGCTAAGCAGCAGGTGTCATGGTCTGGGCAGTGAATGGGAGACCAACAGCAATGCTCAGAGCAGTGTTTCCCAACCAGTGTGCCTCCAGCTGTTGCTAAATTTCAACTTCCAGTATGCTAGGCAGCAGGTATTGGGAACAGCAGTGAATGGAAGACCAACAGCAATGCTCAGAGCAGTTTTACCCAACCAGAGTGCCTCCAGCTGTTGCAAAACCAGAGCTCCCAGTATGCTCCCATGCTGGGAGTTGTAGTTTTGCAACAGCTGGAGGCACCCTGGTTGGAAAGTACTGGCATAATGTGTATTCCGTGAACCTAAAATGTCCTCCTATTATGCCTGGTGCCTCAATGCTCTGCTTACGGATGATTCTGTCAGACATCGGTGAAGGGCTCCGCGTCTCCATTGATCTCTGTAATTTCAATTTTACCAAGAGAATTACTGAAATATTATCCTCTGTCCAGTCATGAGAGGCTAATGTCATATATATGCAAATGTATTTATGTGTTTAATTCCTGACCGCAAATGCCAATAGTAAATGAGACGCATATTCATTAAACTGCGTGGAAAAGCGGGAGGAGTCTAATGATCCAAGAACGTGTACGAAAAACAGGAATAATCACCATAGTTGTGTATTCAGTCCCTTAACCCCATAAGAGCAGTATTATAGTAGTTCTATTCTTGTATATAGGAGCAGTATTATAGTAGTTATATTCTTGTATATAGGAGCAGTATTATAGGAGTTATATTCTTGTATATAGGAGCAGTATTATAGTAGTTATATTCTTGTATATAGGAGACAGTATTATAGTAGTTATATTCTTGTATATAGGAGGCAGTATTATAGTAGTTATATTCTTGTATATAGGAGGCAGTATTATAGTAGTTATATTCTTGTATATAAGAGCAGTATTATAGTAGTTATATTCTTGTATAAAGGAGCAGTATTATAGTAGTTATATTCTTGTATAGAGGAGCAGTATTATAGTAGTTATACTCTTGTATATAGGATACAGTATTATAGTAGTTATATTCTTGTATATAGGGGCAGTATTATAGTAGTTATATTCTTGTATATAGGAGCAGTATTATAGTAGTTATATTCTTGTATATAGGAGCAGCATTATAGTAGATATATTCTTATATATAGGAGCAGTATTATAGAAGTTATATTCTTGTATATAGAGAACAGTATCATAGTAGTTATATTCTTGTACATAGGAGACAGTATTATAGTAGTTATATTCTTGTGTATAGGAGCAGTATTATAGTAGTTATATTCTTGTATATAGAGAACAGTATCATAGTAGTTATATTCTTGTACATAGGAGACAGTATTATAGTAGTTATATTCTTGTATATAGGAGGCAGTATTATAGTAGTTATATTCTTGTATATAGAGAACAGTATCATAGTAGTTATATTCTTGTATATAGGAGCAGTATTATAGTAGTTATATTCTTGTATATAGAGAACAGTATCATAGTAGTTATATTCTTGTACATAGGAGACAGTATTATAGTAGTTATATTCTTGTATATAGGAGGCAGTATTATAGTAGTTATATTCTTGTATATAGGAGCAGTATTATAGTAGTTATATTCTTGTATATAGGAGCAGTATTATAGTAGTTATATTCCTGTATATAGAGAGCAGTATTATAGTAGTTATATTCTTGCCCACAGGGGCAGTGTAAAATTGTGCTCAGGCCATACAATTATCCTTGTGGTCTGAATGATTAATATTCCTACCATCCTCACAGCGGTCGGGTAACATATCAGTGTTTATTGTTTTCCCACCATCTAATAATAACGTCATAGTAAAATAAATTTTTCCTGTAGCTCAGACCGGTCAATGAACACCTGAAGCTGAGCCACATGGCGTGTGGGGATCTGTAGGGTTACATTTAATGCATTAGGCCAAAGGTTACCGCGAGGCGTCTGCAGAGAACAGAACCAGTAATCTCTAATGTAAAGATGAAGATTTTAGGTCAATTTTATTAAGAAGTTTATTTTTAACAACTTTTACAAGGATAAACATCACATAGAGTTCTGCATCTGACTGACTCCTTATAATAAGACAGAAGGGCTCAACAAGGAATCCCATCACATCCCTTATTACTCCCCCAAAATTTAGGAATGGTATACATGTAACCCTAGGATTATTGTTGTATTACCCTGCATTACCTGAAATGCCCAGTAGATGGTGGACAACACCAACAAATGAACAGAGCAATGACTGACCGAGGGGGTGGAGTCTTTGAAAAATGTGCTTGCAGCCATCTTGGGGGAATTGTTCAGTCCAGGAGAGCAAGCCAAGCAGATAGAACACAGAGGAAGGAGGTTACCAGGGTCTGCCCCAAGAGTGCTGCAGCAGCTGAGAGATAGACCTGTTGGTGAGTTGAGGAGATCAGAACTGATTCCACTACAGCCTGTGTGAGCAGTAAGAGAAACTACAGCTGGACTGACCTGATTACTGTTGACGTAAGGTTAAGCCAAGTTAGTTTGTGTCAGTTTCATTAATATTTCACCCCTGATGCCCCACTGGGTGGAGGCACTGCCACAGACATGTACCCCAGCTGCCAGAAAGCAGAGGCTCAGGATTGGTCTGCCGAGCGTGGAGAGGTAGCAAGGGACCCCACGGATGCAGGTGGACACCCCGAGCACCATGTTACATACAATATAGCATTTTCTAGGACATCCCATTCTAGATCCATAGGCACTGATATGGAGTCGGTCCCCCCTCTTGTGCTCTTCTGGAAGACTTTCCATAAGATTTTGGAGGTGTCTGTGGGGATTTTTTATCCCTTCATCCAGAAGAGCATTTGTGGGGTCAGACCCAGATGTTGGAGAAGAGGGATCTAGTTCATCCAAATGGTGTTGGATGGGGTTGAAGTCTTTCCTCTGTACAACAAACTTTACTTTCCATATCTTTATGAACCTTGCTCATGGACCTGACGAATTGCCACAAGGCGTGAAACGGCTGTAGCCCTATGTTAACACTCCCTATCTGTAAGCGCTTCACACTTCCCTGCACTTCAATTGCGAATGCATCGAATGCAGTGTTTCCCAACCAGGGTGCCTCCAGCTGTTGCAAAACGAAAACTCCCAGCATGCCCGGACAGCCATCGGCTGTCCGGGCATACTGGGAGTTGTAGTTTTGCAACAGCTGGATGCACCTTTGTTGGGAAGCACTGTTCTATTGAATAAACATATTTTGATATATAGATTTTTGTACCTGGCTGTGTACACTGGGGCCAGGATAGAAAAGGGCCGAACCCAAATTGTTCCCACAAAGTTAAAAGCGACCATTGTCCACAGTTGCCCTCATTTACTAAGAGTGCAGGGTTGTATTTGTTGTAGGTTTATTATTCCCAGTGTTTTTTGTATTTCCACATTTATTATTACTACGATTATTATGATTTATCTTTATCATTATTATTATTATCATTTATTTTTATCATTATTATTATTATTATCATTTATTTTTAGCATTATTATTATTATGAGCACTTGTGTGGGTTTTTTGATGCAATTCTGGTGCACATTGCCCCCTGACTTACTAAAAGTAGAGTGTAGTTTTCTTTGGTAAATAACATGGGAAAAAGAAAAAAAAAAAACACAATTTGGCAATTTTGTTTCTTTTCCCCCTACGTTTTTTTTTTTTTTTTTTTTCACAATTGCTCTGAGCTGCCAGGTTTTCCAGAGCTTAAGGGGGTATTCCAGGCCAAAACTTTTTTTTAATACATCAACTGGCTCCGGAAAGTTAAACAGATTTCTAAATTACTTCTATTAAAAAATCTTAATCCTTCCAATAGTTATTAGTTTCTGAAGTTGAGTTGTTGTTTTCTGTCTAACTGCTCTCTGATGACTCATGTCCCGGGACGTGACATCATCATAGAAAAGTTAGACAGAAAAGTTCAGAAGCTAATAACTATTGGAAGGATTAAGATTTTTTAATAGAAGTAATTTACAAATCTGTTTAACTTTCCGGAGCCAGTTGATATATAAAAAAAGGTTTGGCCTGGAATACCCCTTTAAATCCACCACATTTTACGTGGGAACATTGGTAAATTTGTTGGAGTTTTTCTAAATGCCCCTTTTTGTGACATGCCCCTTTCCTTGGCAGCCATGCCCCCTTTTTTTTTTTTTTTTTTAGTAAAATGGAGAGTTAGTCTCATTTTTGGGTGATTTTTTGGGGTAGCAAAATCTGGCACATTAATAGTATGTCACTATTTTATTGCTCAGCATTTTTCCCCCCCAACAGAATTTTTTGTTTAGTAGAAAACCTTAAAGGGGTACTCTGGTGGAATTTTTTTTTTTTTTTTTTTTCAAATTAACTGGTGTCAGAAAGTTAAACAGATTTGTAAATTACTTCTATTAAAAAAAATCTTAATCCTTCCAGTACTTATCAGCTGCTGAATGGTCCAGAGGAAGTTGTGTAGTTCTTTCCAGTCTGACCACAGTGCTCTCTGCTGACACCTCTGTCCATGTCAGGAACTGTCCATAGCAGGAACAAATCCCCATAGCAAACCTATCCTGCTCCGGACAGTTCCTGACATGGACAGAGGTGGCAGCACTGTGGTCAGACTGGAAAGAACTACAAAACTTCCTCCGGAGCATACAGGAAGGATTAAGATTTTTAAACAGAAGTCATTTACAAATCTGTTTAACTTTTTGGCACCAGTTGATTTTGCAATTTTTTGTACCCCTTTAACCCCTTAAGGACCCGGGCTTTTTCCGTTTTTTCATTTTCAATTTTTCCTACTTAACTTGAAAAAATCATAACTCTTAAAAATTTTCACCTAAAATTATATATAATGGCTTAATTTTTCCGTCACTAATTCTACTTTGTAATGACATTAGTCATTTTACCCAAAAATCTACGGTGAAACGGGAAAAAAAATCAATGTGCGACAAAATTGATGAAAAAACACTATTTTCTAAGTTTTGGGGGCTTCTGTTTTTACGCAGCACATTTTTTGTCAAAATGATACCTTATCTTTATTCTGTAGGTCCATACGGTTAAAATGATCCCCTACTTGTATAGGTTTGAATTTGTATCACTTCCGAAAAAATTCAGGAATACATGCAGGAAAATTTATACGTTTAAAATGGCCATCTTTTGACCCCTATAACTTTTTATTTTTCTGTGTTCAGGGCACGTTGAGGACTCATTTTTTGCGCCGTCATCTGAAGTTTTTAGCGGTTTCATTTTTGTTCTGATCAGACTTTTTGATCACTTTTTATTCACTTCTTTGTAGTATAAAAAGTGATCAAAAATGCGCTATTTTGGGCTTTGGAATTTTTTTGCGCGTACGCCATTGAACGAGCGGTTTAAAAAGCAGTATATTTTTATAATTCGGACATTTCCGCACGCGGCGATACCACATATGTTTATTTTTATTATTATTTACATAATGTTTTTTTTATTTTTGGAAATGCCGGGTGATTTAAACTTTTATTAGGGGAAGGGATAATTGAAAGGGTTAATGATTTTTTTACACTTTTCTTATGCAATATTATAGCTCCTATAGGGGGCTATAACATTGCATTTACTGATCTTTTACACTGATTGATCCATCTCCATAGGAATGGATCAATCAGTGTTTTCGGCGATTGAATGCTCAAGCCTGGATCTCATTCGGCGATCGGACAGCACAGGAGAAGCTAAGAAGACCTCCTCCTGTGCTACAGCTGTTCGGGATGTCACGATTATACCGCGGCGATCCCGAACAGCTCCCTGAGCTGGCCGGGCACTTTTACTTTCGTTTTTAGTCGCGCGGCTCAGCTTTGAGCGCGCGGCTAAAGGGTTAATAGCGCGCGGCACAGCGATCAGTGCCGCGCGCTATTAGAGGCGGGTCCCGGCTTCACTATGACGCCGGGCCCGCCGCGATATGATGCGGGGTCACCGTGTGACCCCGCGTTATATCGCAGGACCGGGACTCATGACGTACCCATACGTCATGGGTCCTTAAGAGGTTAATTAATATGTAGGTTTCTTCTGCAAACTTGCTGCCACGCCCCTTTTGTAGGGTTTATTTTAATTTTGGTTAATTTTGGTGATTTTTCTAGTGCATTTTGGTGCAAACAGCAAGCGCAAAAAAGACAAAAATACAGGGGGAAAAAAAACGGTGGGAAAGACCTTAGTAAATGGAAGGCAATTGGGGAGATTTATCAAAACTTGTGCAGAAGAAAAGTGGAGCAGTTGCTCAAAGCAACCAATCAGATGTCTTTTCAATTTCAGACATGCCCCATAACAATGGCCGCCCCAATACCACATATCAATTACAGACACAATGCCCCATAACAGTGCCAGACATAATGACCTCATATTAAAGGGGTTATCCAGGAAAAAACTTTTTTATATATATCAACTGGCTTCAGAAAGTTAAACAGGTTTGTAAATTACTTCTATTAAAAAATCTTAATCCCTTCAGTACTTATGAGCTTCTGAAGTTAAGGTTGTTCTTTTCTGTCTAAGGGCTCTCTGATGACACGTGTCTCGGGAAACGCCCAGTTTAGAAGATGTTTGCTATGGGGATTTGCTTCTAAACTGGGCGTTTCCCAAGACACGTGTCATCAGATATCACTTAGGCAGAAAAGAACAACCTTAACTTCAGAAGCTCATAAGTACTGAAAGGATTAAGATTTTTTAATAGACGTAATTTACAAATCTGTTTAACTTTCTGGAGCCAGTTGATATATAAAAAAAAGTTTTTTCCTGGATAACCCCTTTAATCACATCTACTTTGCCCCATAATCATGCCATTCACAGTGTATGCCATATCCCAAACCTGCCAGGGTATGGAGATATATATATATATATCTAGACAGATTTGAGGTTCGGGTGACTGGTGAGGACAGCCGTTGGCTGTCCGGGCATGCTGGGAGTTGTAGTTTTGCAACTTCTGGAGGTCCGCAGGTTGAAGACCACTGGAATTGGAGGTTATACTCACGTGTCCCCGCCGCTCGGGACCCGTCACCGCTGCCCTGGATGTCGCCCTCCATCGCTGTCGCCGCGTCCCCGGGGTGTCCCCGTAGCTCCGGAACGTCTCTGCTGCCCGGTATCCTCGCTCTCAGTCGCCGCCATCACGTCGCTACGCACGCCGCTCCTATTGGATGACGGGACAGCGTGCGCGACGACGTGATGACGACGAAGGAGAGCGCCGGCCATGCAGGGGATCCCGGCATTGAGCAGACATTGAGGAGGCAGGTAAGGTCCCTCCCGGTGTCCTGTAAGCTGTTCGGGACGCCACGATTTCACCCTGGCGGTCCCGAACAGCCCGACTGAACAGCCGGGTTAGTGTCACTTTCCCTTCAGACGCGGCGGTCAGCTTTGATCGCTGCATCTGAAGGGTTAATACAGGGCATCACCGCGATCGGTGATGTCCTGTATTAGCCACGGGTCCCGACCGTTGATGGCCGCAGGGACCGCCGCGATAGGACAGGGTTTAATGTGTATTTGCCGTATAAGACGCACCAACTTTTCCCCCCCAGTTTTGGGGAAGAAAAAGTGAATCTTATACGGTGAAAAATACGGTAACTTAGAAATGGCTGACCTCCCCCCTCTGGCACGATGAGGACTACATGGGGTGACGTGTTCTGTAGGTGCGGAGGCCCCTCGGCTCCCATCACACCTGCGCCTCACAGAAGCCATGAGCGTTGATAATGTGTTTAATTCCGAGAAGGAGCTTTCTCTGCAAATCCTCTTTGTATTGTATAAATTACAGTTCTGCGCGTTTATCGGATCGTTCATCGCCAGCTCCGAGCCTTCGCCTGCTCCCTGTCACAATAGTTATCAGAGCGCACTGAGCCGGGGCACCGCTGATCATCCACAGCCACACACCGCTATTCATTCTCCCCTGAGTGCAGGAGCCATCACTGGATATATTCTGAGAATTATCTTATTAGGGAGGACAGAACAGAGCAGAAATTATCTCTTTCTTTATCTATTTCTCTCATATGTATCTATCTACAGTGGGGCAAAAAAGTATTTAGTCAGCCACCAATTGTGCAAGTTCTCCCACTTATAAAGATGAGAGGCTGTAATTTTCATCATAGGTTATAACCTCAACTATGAGAGACAGAATGAGAAAAAATATCTATAACATCACATTGATTTTTAAAGAATTTATTTGCAAATGATGGTGAAAAATTAGTATTTGGTCACCTACAAACAAGCAAGATTTCTGTCTCTCACAGACCTGTAGGAAGACTGAATCTGCAATAGGCAAGCAGCTTGGTGTGAAGTAATAAACTGTGGGAGCAATTATTAGAAAATGGAAGACATACAAGACCACTGATAATCTCCCTCGATCTGGGGATCCACGCAAGATCTCACCCCGTGGTGTCAAAATGATCACAAGAACGGTGAGCAAAAATCCCAGAACCACACGGGGGGACCTAGTGAATGACCTGCAGAGAGCTGGGACCAAAGTAACAAAGGCTACCATCAGTAACGCACTACACCGCCAGGGACTCAAATCATGCAGTGCCAAATGTGTCCCCCTGCTTATGCCAGTACATGTCTGGGCCCGTCTGAAGTTTGATGGAGAGCATTTGGATGATCCAGAAGAGTGTTGGGAGAATGTCATATGGTCAGATGGAACCAAAGAAGAACTTATTGGTAAAAACTCAACTTGTCATCTTTGGAGGAGAAGGAATGCTGAGTTGCATCCAGAGAACACCATTGCTACTGTGAAGCATGGGGGGTGGAAACTTCATGCTTTGGGGCTGTTTTTCTGCTAAGGGACCAGGAACTCTGATCCGTGTAAAGGAAAGAATGAATGGGGCCAGGTATCATGAGATTTTGAGTGAAAACCTCCTTCCATCAGCAAGGGCATTGAAGATGAAACGTGGCTGGGTCTTTCAGCTTGACAATGATCCGAAACACACCCCCCGGGCAACAAAGGAGTGGCTTCATAAGAAGCATTTCAAGGTCCTGGAGTGGCCTAGCCAGTCTCCAGATCTCAACCCCATAGAAAACCTTTGGAGGGAGTTGAATCTCTGTGTTGCCCAGTGACAGCCCCAAAACATCACTGCTCTAGAGGAGATCTGCATGGAGGAATGGGCCAAAATACCAGCAACAGTGTGTGAAAACCTTGTGAAGACTTACAGAAAACGTTTGACCTCTGTCATTGCCAACAAAGGGGATATAACAAAGTATTGGGATGAACTTTTGTAATTGACCAAATATTTATTTTCCACCATAATTTGCTAATAAATTATTTAACCCCTTAAGGACGCAGCCCTTTTTCACCTTAAGGACTGAGCCCTTTTTTGCAATTATGACCACCATCACTTTACGAATTAATAACACGAAAACGCTTTTACTGAATATTCTGATTCTGAGACAGTTTTTTCGTGACATATTCCACTTTATTTTGGTGGTAAATTTTCGGTGTTAATTGCATCCTTTTTTGGTGAAAAATCCCAAAATTTCAAGAAAATTTTGAAAATTTAGCATTTTTCTAACTTTGAAGCTCTCTACTTGTAAGGAAAATGGATATTCCAAATACATTTTATTTTTCTTCACAAATACAATATGTCCACTTTATGTTGGCATCATAAAATGGACATATTTTTGCTTTTTGAAAAAATTAGAGGGCTTCAAAGTAGAGCAGCAATTTTCAAAAATGTCATGAAAATTGCTAAATCTGAAGGGACAGATGTTACAGAACTACAACTCCCAGCATGCCTGTGCAGTCGAGGCATGTTGAGAGTTGTAGTTTGGCAACATCTGGAGGGCTACTTTTTGGGCACCACTGTAACTGTGGTCTCCAAACTGTGACCCTCCAGATGTTGCAAAACTACAACTCCCAGTTTGGCTGTCTGGGCATGCTGGGAGTTGCAGTTTGGCCTTCCTAGTGGTTACCACAGTAAAGATCGTTTTACTTTCACTTTCAATCCCCCCCCACTGTCGATTCCCTACCTGATCCAGCAGGCTCCAGCGAAGATCCCAGGTATCTTCTCCTGCAGGTACGGCCTCCATCTTCTTCCCAGATTCCCTCGACATCCAGGGGCGGGCAGAACGGGGGGTTGCCATGGCAACCCCTGTCCTGCGCTGCAATTGCTCAGAACTCTGTTCTGACTAATGGCAGGGGATAGGAGGAGATCGCAGCTTTGCGACCTCACTCCTATCCTTTTGGCTGATCGGGGCTGTTGCTGACAGCTCCTATCAGCCCTATTTTCGGGTGATCGGGTCACCAGAGACCCGATCAGCCCGGAATTGGAGAAAATCACATGTCTGAATTGACATGCGATTTTCTCCGATCGCCGATATGGGGGGGTCTCAGGACCCCCCTGGGCGATGTGCCGGGGTGCCTGCTGAATGATTTCAGCAGGCATCCGGCTCCGGTCCCCAACCGGCTAGCGGTGGGGACCGGATTTCCCACGGGCGTATAGATACGCCCTGCGTCCTTAAGGACTCGGAATGCAGGGTGTATCCATACGCCCTGTGTCCTGAAGAGGTTAAAAAATCAGACAACGTGATTTTATGTTTTTTTTTTTTCTAATTCTGTCTCTCATAGTTGAGGTTACAGCCTCTCATCTTTATAAAGTGGGAGAACTTGCACAATTGGTGGATGACTGAATACTTTTTTTGTCCCACTGTATCTATCTATCTATCAATCTCATATCTATCTATCTATCTATCTATCTATTTATCTATCTATCTTATATCTATCTATTTATCTCTGCCTCCTTTTACCCCTTTCAATTATACTGGTGTCCTCAGAGAGCTGATACAGTTGAATACTATGGCAGCATGGGGAGCCACTGGCTCTTTGTTCTACCTTACATTTCTCTGGCGCATTATGGTGAAAAACAGCAAAGCACAAAAAAATAAAATAAATAAAAATGTTCGGAAAGAACATTCTCCTAGGCACCTGAAAATAGTCTGGGCAGAGAGAGTGGCGTGTATTGAAGAGACAGGGGAGTGTAATGATGAGACAGGGGAGTGTAATGATGAGACAGGGATGTGTAATGATGAGACAGGGATGTGTAATGATGAGACAGGGGAGTGTAATGATGAGACAGGGGAGTGTAATGATGAGACAGGGGTGTGTAATGATGAGACAGGGGAGTGTAATGATGAGACAGGGATGTGTAATGATGAGACAGGGGTGTGTAATGATGAGACAGGGGAGTGTAATGATGAGACAGGGGAGTGTAATGATGAGACAGGGATGTGTAATGATGAGACAGGGGTGTGTAATGATGAGACAGGGATGTGTGATGATGAGACAGGGATGTGTGATGATGAGACAGGGGTGTGTGATGATGAGACAGGGGTGTGTGATGATGAGACAGGGGTGTGTAATGATGAGACAGGGGTGTGTTATCATGAGACAGGAGTGTGTAATGAAGAGACGGTGTGTAAGGATGAGACAGGTGTGCAATGAAGAGACAGGGTTGTGTAATGGTGAGACAGGTGTGTAATGATGACACAGGTGTGTGTAATGAAGAGACAAGGGGTGTAAGGAAGAGAAAAGGGGGTTTAATTAACAGACACGTGTGCGATGAAGAGACAGGGTGTGACAGGGGGTGTAATGAAGAGATATGGATGTGTCATAAAGAAACAAAGGTGTGTATTGAATTATGAACATTTTGCTGACCCCCAAACTCTCCTTCTGCTAAGCACCTGGAAATAATCTGGGCAGAGATAGAGGTGTGTAATGGAGAAAGAGGAGAGTAATGAAAATACAGGGGAGTGTAATTATAATTACACTCCCCTGTATTTTCATTACTCTCCCCTTTCTCCCTTTTTTCTTATAAGACAGGGGTGTGTAAAAAAGAAATAGGGGGATGTAGTAAAGAGACAGCAGAATGTAATTAGGAGACAGAGGAGTGTAATTAAGAGACAGATGTGTGTAATAATGAGACAGGGGTGTAATGAAGAGACTTGGTGTAATTTATAGGCAGGGGTGTGTAATGTAGAGATGGTGTGAAATGAAGAGACACGGGTGTGTACTGAAAAGGAGGAGTGTAATGAAGAGACAGGGAGTGTAATGAAGAGACAGGGAGGGTAATGAAAATACAGGGGTGTGTACTGTAGAGATGGTGTGAAATGAAGAGACACGGGTGTGTACTGAAAAGGCGGAGTGTAATAAAGAGACAAGGGAGTGTAATGAAGAGACAGGGAGTGTAATGAAGAGACAGGGAGGGTAATGAAAATACAGGGGTGTGTGATGAAGAGACAGGGGTGTGTAATGAAGAGACAGGGAGTGTAATGAAAAGACAGGGAGTGTAATGAAGAGACAGGAAGTGTAATGAAGAGACAGGGGTGTGTAATGAAAAGGCGGAGTGTAATAAAGAGACAAGGAAGTGTAATGAAGAGACAGGGGTGTGTAATGAAGAAACAGGGGTGTGTAATGAAAAGGCGGAGTGTAATAAAGAGACAAGGGAGTGTAATGAAGAGACAGGGAGTGTAATGAAGAGACAGGGAGTGTAATGAAAAGACAGAGGTGTGTAATGAAGAGACAGGGATGTGTAATGAGGAGACAGGGGTGTGTAATGAAGAAACAGGGAGTGTAATGAAAAGACAGGGGTGTGTAATGAAGAGACAGGGGTGTGTAATGAAGAGACAGGGGTGTGTAATGAAGAGACAGGGAGTATAATGAAAAGACAGGGGTGTGTAATGAAGAGACAGGGGTGTGTAATGAAGAGACAGGGGTGTGTAATGAAGAGACAGGGAGTATAATGAAAAGACAGGGGTGTGTAATGAAGAGACAGGGGTGTGTAATGAAGAGACAGGGAGTATAATGAAAAGACAGGGGTGTGTAATGAAGAGACAGGGGTGTGTAATGAAGAGACAGGGGTGTTTAATGATTTATGAATGTTTTGCTGTCCCCAATCTCTCCGGTTCATCATTTTCCACGCTGTGTTCTTCTATATACTTCAACCACGATGGGCACCAACACCAAATAATACATAAAGGGGAAGCGCTCCCAACATCTGTGCACGTCATCGGGAACATGACTCAGAAATAAGTGACAACCGAGAAGATATTTTTACATCTCCTCCATGTTCCTTCTCTGCACCTAATTCCTTGTGATGTGTTCAGTGTTTTCCCTACACATCTGTCACTTCACATTTACATCTGCCGAGAAGCTTCACCCACCTGGAAGGGGAAGGTGTGCCGCCGTATCGTGCCATCATGTCAGCGCTTCCAGTTTAGGAGTCAAAACTTTAGTAAAGGGAAAAAGCAGAAAACGTCTTATTTGTCTCTGCTGCATCACTCGGGCCATTGTTATTAGGGGCATTATGAATCCTATACTCAAATCACATCCAGAGCTGCATTCATAATCCTGCTTGTTGTCTGGTTCTCAGATGACAGTGACCCATGCAGAAGAGATATTAGGCCACAGCTTTTACAAAACTACAACTCCCAGCATGCCTGGCCAGCCTTTGGCACAGCAACAATCCAAAAATTAAATATGGGGCTACTATGTACATTTATAGCCATGTGCAGGGGCATTGCTAGTTCTCCAAAAGACATGGGGCTAGAGCCCATAGCCCAAGCTACACCCCTAACCACACCCTCAGTCACATCCCCTAACCACACCCTCAGTCACATCCCCTAACCACACCCTCAGTCACATCCCCTAACCACACCCTCAGTCACATCCCCTAACCACACCCTCAGTCACATCCCCTAACCACACCCTCAGTCACATCCCCTAACCACACCCTCAGTCACATCCCCTAACCACACCCTCAGTCACATCCCCTAACCACACCCTCAGTCACATCCCCTAACCACACCCTCAGTCACATCCCCTAACCACACCCTCAGTCACATCCCCTAACCACACCCTCAGTCACATCCCCTAACCACACCCTCAGTCACATCTCCTAACCACACCCTCAGTCACATCCCCTAACCACACCCTCAGTCACATCCCCTAACCACACCCTCAGTCACATCCCCTAACCACACCCTCAGTCACATCCCCTAACCACACCCTCAGTCACATCCCCTAACCACACCCTCAGTCACATCCCCTAACCACACCCTCAGTCACATCCCCTAACCACACCCTCAGTCACATCCCCTAACCACACCCTCAGTCACATCCCCTAACCACACCCTCAGTCACATCTCCTAACCACACCCTCAGTCACATCTCCTAACCACACCCTCAGTCACATCCCCTAACCACACCCTCAGTCACATCTCCTAACCACACCCTCAGTCACATCCCCTAACCACACCCTCAGTCCCATCCCCTAACCATACCCTCAGTCACATCTCCTAACCACACCCTCAGTCAAATCCCCTAACCACACCCTCAGTCACATCCCCTAACCACACCCTCAGTCACATCTCCTAACCACACCCTCAGTCACATCCCCTAACCACACCCTCAGTCACATCTCCTAACCACACCCTCAGTCCCATCCCCTAACCACACCCTCAGTCACATCTCCTAACCACACCCTCAGTCACATCCCCTAACCACACCCTCAGTCACATCCCCTAACCACACCCTCAGTCACATCTCCTAACCACATCCTCAGTCACATCCCCTAACCCCACCCTCAGTCACATCCCCTAACCACACCCTTAGTCACATCCCCTAACCACACCCTTAGTCACATCCCCTAACCACACCCTTAGTCACATCCCCTAACCACACCCTCAGTCACATCCCCTAACCACACCCTTAGTCACATCCCCTAACCACACCCTTAGTCACATCCCCTAACCACACCCTTAGTCACATCCCCTAACCACACCTTCAGTCACATCCCCTAACCACACCCTCAGTCACATGCCCTAACCACACCCTCAGTCACATACCCTAACCACACCCTCAGTCACATGCCCTAACCACACCCTCAGTCACATCCCCTAGCCACACCCTCAGTCACATACGCTAACCACACCCTCAGTCACATACCCTAACCACACCCTCAGTCACATACCCTAACCACACCCTCAGTCACATACCCTAACCACACCCTCAGTCACATACCCTAACCACACCCTCAGTCACATCCCCTAACCACACCCTCAGTCACATCCCCTAACCACATCCTCAGCCACATCCCCTAACCACACCCTCAGTCACATGCCCTAACCACACCCTCAGTCACATGCCCTAACCACACCCTCAGTCACATGCCCTAACCACACCCTCAGTCACATGCCCTAACCACACCCTCAGTCACATCCCTAACCACTCCCTCAGTCACATCCCCTAACCACACCCTTAGTCACATACCCTAACCACACCCTCAGTCACATCCCCTAACCACACCCTTAGTCACATACCCTAACCACACACTTAGTCACGCCCCAAATCACACCCTTATCCACCCTCAATAGCACACAGCCTCCTCCTTTAATATACTCACTACTACCAACGGGCAACTGTACAGTGTGGTTTCAGCAATCACACTCCGATCACCCTCAGATCTCAGCATGTTATCACTGCTAGAGAGTGATAGGAGTGTGATTGCTGAAACCATACTATCAATCTCTACAGCCTGTACGTGCTCAGGTAGTCTGTACATACAAAGCTCTCACAGATAGTTTAATAAAATTCTTACTTTCTAAGTAAAAAAGAAAAGTAAGAAAATATATGTGACACTTACAATTAGTACCTCTAAAAGATAGTCATACAGTTAAAAACAACAAGGAGTCAACAGCATCATACATATTACCGTCATATCGTTACTGACCAAATCATGCATACCGATACCAATATTATTAATATTACCAGTATACAAGGAGGAATATTATCACCATATATATTACCATCATACTGTTATTGACCAAATCCTGTATACTGAGACCAATATTACCAATAATACCAGTATACAAGGAGGAATATTATCACCATACATATAACCATCATACTGTTATTGACCAAATCCTGTATACTGAGACCAATATTACCAATAATACCAGTATACAAGGAGGAATATTATCACCATACATATTACCATCATACTGTTACTGACCAAATCCTGTATACTGAGACAAATATTACCAATAATACCAGTATACAAGGAGGAATATTATCACCATACATATAACCATCATACTGTTACTGGCCAAATCCTGTATACTAGGACCAATATTACCAATAATACCAGTATACAAGGAGGAATATTATCACCATACATATTACCATCATACTGTTACTGACCAAATCCTGTATACTGAGACCAATATTACCAATAATACCAGTATACAAGGAGGAATATCATCACCATACATATTACTATCATACTGTTACTGACCAAATCCTATATACTGACCAATATTACTAATAATACCAGTATACAAGGAGGAATATTATCACCATACATATTACCATCATACTGGTACTGACCAAATCCTGTATACCGAGACCAATATTACCAATAATACCAGTATACAAGGAGGAATATTATCACCATACATATTACCATCATACTGGTACTGACATAATCCTGTATATTAAGACTAATATTACCAGTATACAAGAAGAGATATAATCACCATATTTACCATATTTAAGAACCAAAAGTATCTTGGTAATACTATCTTTTGATAAAGGGCACATGAGCCCGAAACGCGTCAAGTTGTGAATAGTTGCCACTATTTACAATTGATCACTCGGTGATCACTAGTACCTTAACTTTACCATCCACTATTTTAAGGTAACTTAAATGGAACTTTTATTAACTTATGCCTATTATTAAAATATCAACAGATGTGAATAGTTGGTCTGTACAGGTTTGATTTTATGTGCCTTCTGCTATCTTGGAATAAAACTCCATTCATTTAAGTCCTGGATTGTCCATAATTTCTACATGTAGCTAGGTAGCCATGTAGGTAGCCAGGTATGTAGGTAGGTGGTTAGGTAGCCAAATGTATCCAGGCATGTAGTTAGGTAACTAGGTTTGCAGGTAGGTAAGTAGACAATGCTCTGTGAGCTAAACATCCTGGACCCCAGACTGATACATTGTACATAGCTAGTCCTGCTCTCAGCTGAGAAGTGATACAATTGTATCCAGTATACACAATGCTCTGTGAGCTAAACATCCTGGACTCCAGACTGATACATTGTACATAGCTAGTCGTGCTCTCAGCTGAGAAGTGATACAATTGTATCCAGTCTAGACAATGCTCTGTGAGCTAAACATCCTGGACTCCAGACTGATACATTGTACATAGCTAGTCCTGCTCTCATCTGAGAAGTGATACAATTGTATCCAGTATAGACAATGCTCTGGGAGCTAAACATCCTGGACTCCAGACTGATACATTGTACATAGCTAGTCCTGCTCTCATCTGAGAAGTGATACAATTGTATCCAGTATACACAATGCTCTGTGAGCTAAACATCCTGGACTCCAGACTGATACATTGTACATAGCTAGTCCTGCTCTCAGCTGAGAAGTGATACAATTGTATCCAGTCTAGACAATGCTCTGTGAGCTAAACATCCTGGACTCCAGACTGATACATTGTACATAGCTAGTCCTGCTCTCATCTGAGAAGTGATACAATTGTATCCAGTATAGACAATGCTCTGTGAGCTAAACATCCTGGGCTCCAGACTGATACATTGTACATAGCTAGTCCTGTCCTCAGCTGAGAAGTGATACAATTGTATCCAGTCTAGACAATGCTCTGTGAGCTGAACATCCTGGACCCCAGACTGATACATTGTACATAGCTAGTCCTGCTCTCAGCTGAGAAGTGATACAATTGTATCCATTCTAGACAATGCTCTGTGAGCTAAACATCCTGGACTCCAGGCTGATACATTGTACATAGCTAGTCCTGCTCTCAGCTGAGAAGTGATACAATTGTATCCAGTCTAGACAATGCTCTGTGAGCTAAACAGTATAGACTCCAGACTGATACATTGTACATAACTTGTCCTGCTCTCAGCTGAGAAGTGATACAATTGTATCCAGTCTAGACAATGCTCTGTGAGCTAAACAGCCTGGACCCCAGACTGATACATTGTACATAGCTAGTCCTGCTCTCAGCTTAGAAATGATACAATTGTATCCAGTCTAGACAATGCTCTGTGAGCTAAACATCCTGGACTCCAGACTGATACATTGTACATAGCTCGTCCTGCTCTCAGCTGAGAAGTGATACAATTGTATCCAGTCTAGACAATGCTCTGTGAGCTAAACATCCTGGACTCCAGACTGATACATTGTATACAGCTAGTCCTGCCCTTAGCTGAGAAGTGATACAATTGTATCCAGTCTAGACAATGCTCTGTGAGCTAAACATCCTGGACTCCAGACTGATACATTGTACATAGCTCGTCCTGCTCTCAGCTGAGAAGTGATACAATTGTATCCAGTCTAGACAATGCTCTGTGAGCTAAACAGTATAGACTCCAGACTGATACATAGTACATAACTTGTCCTGCTCTCAGCTGAGAAGTGATACAATTGTATCCAGTCTAGACAATGCTCTGTGAGATAAACATCCTGGACTCCAGACTGATACATTGTACATAGCTAGTCCTGCTCCCAGCTGAGAAGTGATACAATTGTATCCAGTCTAGACAATGCTCTGTGAGCTAAACATCCTGGACTCCAGGCTGATACATTGTACATACCTAGTCCTGCTCTCAGCTGAGAAGTGATACAATTGTATCCAGTCTAGACAATGCTCTGTGAGCTAAACATCCTGGACTCCAGACTGATACATTGTACATAGCTAGTCCTGCTCTCAGCTGAGAAGTGATACAATTGTATCCAGTCTAGACAATGCTCTGTGAGCTAAACACCCTGGACTCCAGACTGATACATTGTACATAGCTAGTCCTGCTCTCACCTGAGAAGTATATACAATTGTATCCAGTCTAGACAATGCTCTGTGAGCTAAACACCCTGGACTCCAGACTGATACATTGTACATAGCTAGTCCTGCTCTCACCTGAGAAGTATATACAATTGTATCCAGTCTAGACAATGCTCTGTGAGCTAAACATCCTGGACTCCAGGCTGATACATTGTACATACCTAGTCCTGCTCTCAGCTGAGAAGTGATACAATTGTATCCAGTCTAGACAATGCTCTGTGAGCTAAACATCCTGGACTCCAGACTGATACATTGTACATAGCTAGTCCTGCTCTCAGCTGAGAAGTGATACAATTGTATCCAGCCTAGACAATGCTCTGTGAGCTAAACACCCTGGACTCCAGACTGATACATTGTACATAGCTAGTCCTGCTCTCACCTGAGAAGTATATACAATTGTTTCCAGTCTAGACAATGCTCTGTGAGCTAAACACCCTGGACTCCAGACTGATACATTGTACATAGCTAGTCCTGCTCTCACCTGAGAAGTATATACAATTGTTTCCAGTCTAGACAATGCTCTGTGAGCTAAACACCCTGGACTCCAGACTGATACATTGTACATAGCTAGTCCTGCTCTCACCTGAGAAGTGATACAATTGTATCCAGTATAGACAATGTCCTTCTAATACAATATAATGATGCCATAATATAGCGCAGTGTTTTCCATACAGTGTACCTCCAGCTGTTGCAAAACTACAACTCCCAGCATGCCCGGACAGCCAAAGGCTGTCCGGGCATGCTGAGAGTTGTAGTTTTGCAACAGCTGGAGGCACCCTGGTTGGGAAACACTATATTAGGGGAATGCATAGAACATTGCGGAGTGAAATCCTCCAAAACAAAATGACATTTCTCACGGATCTGAAGTAAAAAAAAAAAAAGTTTCCTCCTACTCAGAAGTGACAGGAGCTTTAAGAACCTGAAGCAAGTGACAGCCATGTAATTTCTACATCATGTGACCTGTTACTATAACAGAACGGTAGTACGAGGGGAGGCGGATTTCGGGAACGTAAAATGAGACTTTAAAAAGTTTACTTCAAGGAGTCGCAGATGAGGATTGTGGATGGTTTGATTACTTCTACCTTGGCCAATAGAGGCAGATAGGCATCTCCATGTAGAGCTGAAAGACAAAAAAACAAAAACAAAAAAACAAAAACAAAAAAAACCCCTCAATATTACAGAATACAGAACAGTTGCAAAGGATAAAAAACAAACACCTTCAAAGTTCTTTTTTTTTTTTTGATTTTTTTTGATTAAAGGGGTAGTCCAGTGGTGAAAAACGTATCCCCTATCCTAAGGATAGGGGATAAGTTTGAGATCGCGGGGGGTCCGACCGCTGGGGCCCCCTGCGATCTCTCTGTACGGGGCCCCGGCTCTCCGGCCAGATAGCGGGTGATGACCCCCGCACGAAGCGGCGGCCGACACGCCCCCTCAATACATCTCTATGGGAGAGCCGGAGATTGCCGAAGGCAGCGCTTCGGCTCTGCCATAGAGTTGTATTGAGGGGGAGTGTCGGCCGCCGCTTCGTGCGGAGGTCGACACGCCCCCTTCCCGCGGGCTGTCGGGGCTCCATACAGGAGATCGCAGGGGGCCCCAGCAGTCGGACCCCCCGCGATCTGCAACTTATCCCCTATCCTTAAGATAGGGAAAAAGTTGTTCACCACTGGGTCACCACTGGACTACTCCTTTAACAAAAACTCATGGTATTTGTGTTAAAAAAAAAAAAACAAGCTAGAAAAACAGCAATACTCACTAGAGATGAGCGAACTTACAGTAAATTCGATTCGTCACGAACTTCTCGGCTCGGCAGTTGATGACTTTTCCTGCATAAATTAGTTCAGCTTTCAGGTGCTCCCGTGGGCTGGAAAAGGTGGATACAGTCCTAGGAGACTCTTTCCTAGGACTGTATCCACCTTTTCCAGCCCACCGGAGCACCTGAAAGCTGAATTAATTTACGCAGGAAAAGTCATCAACTGCCGAGCCGAGAAGTTCGTGACGAATCAAATTTACTGTAAGTTCGCTCATCTCTAATACTCACTTTCTCTCCGGCTTTGATATAACTCTTCTTAGACAGACGCCGGGTAATACAAGTAACGTTTTTCCTCCCTCGTGTGACCTGGCGGCTTTTTTTTCCCATCAGGGCTTTAGAACTTCCAGGAGTTTCGAAAGTTCTAAAAATAACAATAAAAACAGAGATGGAAGGAGAGAGATGGGCGTGTGTGAACACTTCCCGAAATAAAGGCACATTAGGAGAATCTGTCAGGTCCGCTTAGGGTGAAGACTACGGTTTATTATTTTTCCTGCCGGTAAGTGAAGGTCCCTGCGGACGGATCGCAGAACATCGTGAACCCTTCAAGTGCCGGGAAGATAGATGAGAACGTCCGCCCGTCAGGCCACGACTTGTGGAGCCTATTGATGGAGAAGCGTCCGAATACGTTTTCTGTTGGCGATAAGGAGAATAGAGGAGCAGAACATTCCGGAAGATTTATAGACAGGAAGATATATATAGAAATATTACCTATTATGCCAATCTAGTACAGTCTCCAAACTATGATTGCAAAACTACAGCTCCCAGCATGCCCGGACAGCCAACGGCTGTCCGGGCATGCTGGGAGTTGTAGTTTTGCAACATCTGGAGGGGCACAGTTTGAAGACCACTGATCTAGTATAAAATAGCAAAGAGAGCAGAGGTAGTAGGTGCAGACTGTATTATTAGTTATGCATGGCGGGGGATGGGGAAATTGCACATTACTGTGTCAACGCCAAGAGGCTGCTGGTAGTTGTGGTTCTTTGTTACTTTTGTCAGAATTCTCTGCCTGTAGGGTGACTATGTATAATAGAGCGTTTTCCAATCAGGATGCCTCCAGCTTTTGCAAAACTACAACTCCCAGGATGCTATGCAGCTAGTATCATGGTCTGGGCAGTGAATGGGAGACCAACAGCAAGGCTCAGAGCAGTGTTTCCCAATCAGTGTGCCTCCAGCTGTTGCAAAACTAAAATTCTCAGCATGCTAAGCAGCAGGTATCGTGGTCTGGGCAGTGAATGGGAGACCAACAGCAATGCTCAGATCAGTGTTTCCAAACCAGTGTGCCTCCAGCTGTGGCAAAACTAAAATTCTCAGCATGCTAAGCAGCAGGTATCATGGTCTGGGAAGTGGATGGGAGACCAACAGCAATGCACAGAGCAGTGTTTCCCAACCAGGGTGCCTCCAGTTGTGGCAAAACTAAAATTCTCAGCATGCTAAGCAGCAGGTATCATGGTTCAGGAAGTGGATGGGAGACCAACAGCAATGCTCAGAGCAGTGTTTCCCATGCTGGGAGTTGTAGTTTTGCATTATATGGAAAGCCATAGTTTGGAGACCACTGATCTAATATAAAATAGCACAGAGGGGAGGGAGGTGCAGCTGCAGGAAGACTGTAAATTGGGAGGAAGAGGAGGAGTGTGATGCTGCAGCCTTTCCGTCTCTATGTGACACAATCTATCTAATTACAGAATGAATAGTCAAAAAAAGGGAGAAGAGGGGGTGCAGCTGCAGTAAAGAGGAATATCTCTGCCCCAATCTCATGTAAACAATTTAATGTTAAACAATGAATAACAAGGAGGGGAGTGGGATGCAGCTGAAGCAAGTAAAGAGGAGGGGTGTGCTGCTGCAGTCCCTCTGACACAGTCTGTATGTAAAAGTCATAAGAGGGGAAGAGGAGCCGCAGAGATGAGGGAGCTGATTGGTCCAATCAGACCTAAATTCTGTAGGTTAACATAAATTATAATATTTTTGGCTGGGACTTTATTTTTTTTTGTATATATCACCAAATATATTAACAAAGAATAGGCCAAAAATTTCCGATATCCAGATTCTGGTAAACCTTTAAGTCGCAAGAAGACTAAGTACAGGGATGAATTATACAACTGACCCCATTAGTAGAAGCCCCCATTCCCCACTCCCAAATGTGACAATCGGAGATTATATAGTCTCTCTTATTAGTAAAAGGGTTAATAACATGGAGAAAGGTTCCTGTGTTCCCCCCCTGGGGTCGCTAGGAGGCTGTACAGGGGCAGAGATGACCATAACAGACTGATATTTTACTTTCTGCACTCACTTGCGGCTCCCTTCCTTCTCCTCTATTTAGACACATAACTAGGAAGTTGAACTTTTCATCACCAAATCTGAATAAGTGTTGCGCCCCAAATGTTAGGGCAACAGCTTTATTTCAGGTACCATTTGGAAGCTAAGACCCTGGGCTTTAATATGATATCAAAACTTAAGGCCCAATATTTTAGCTACATTTTTTATAATGTAGTGAATGGATTTAGTCAGTGGCATCATGGTCACGGATCAGGACCCAATTGACTGACTATAACTTACAGAAACCCAAGAAGTGACACCCAATACACAACCGGCTCTTCCTGAAAGTGTAAATGTTGGCACTTGATCTGCTGTGATGGGGGGGGGGGGGGGGGATTTACAGCTATTGAGCCGCTCAGATACAAATGAACTTGTAAAAAGATTCTTCTGTCTCTTCGGATTTATGCTGGAAATAACAGTGTGGCTCCTCTCCAGGGCGCGGGGTATTACTTTATGATTTGTAATAAACATCCTCTCTGCTCTAAGAAAGGTCTCTGGAAAGGTCGATCAGCTGGAAAACCAACATCACCGCTGCCCTTTGGGAAAAGTTGTCACTGTTATCGACCCGCGCTGACCCCACGCACCTCTGCTCTGTGGGGAACTGTATTGTTTTCTGTGCAAAACTAAGACGGTGTTTATGGCTTATGTGAATATGAGATTTTGCAAAAGAAACTATGCTTAAGAATGAGAAGTGATACAATTGTATCCATTCTAGACAATGCTCTGTGAGCTAAACAGCCTGGACTCCAGACTGATACATTGTACATAACTAGTCCTGCTCTCAGCTGAGAAGTGATACAATTGTATCCAGTCTAGACAATGCTCTGTGAGCTAAACATCCTGGGCTCCAGACTGATACATTGTACATAGCTAGTCCTGCTCTCATCTGAGAAGTGATACAATTGTATCCAATTTAGACAATGCTCTGTGAACCAAACATCCAGGACTCCAGACTGATACATTGTACATAGCTAGTCATGCTCTCAGCTGAGAAGTGATACAATTGTATCCAGTTTAGACAATGCTCTGTGAGCTAAACATCCTGGACTCCAGACTGATACATTGTACAGAACTAGTCCTGCTCTCAGCTGAGAAGTGATACAATTGTATCCAGTCTAGACAATGCTCTGTGAGCTAAACATCCTGGACCCCAGACTGATACATTGTACATAGCTAGTCCTGCTCTCAGCTGAGAAGTGATACAATTGTATCCAGTCTAGACAATGCTCTGTGAGCTAAACATCCCGGACTCCAGACTGATACATTGTACATAGCTAGTCCTGCTCTCAGCTGAGAAGTGATACAATTGCATCCAGTCTAGACAATGCTCTGTGAGCTAAACCTCCTGGACTCCAGACTGATACATTGTACATAGCTAGTCCTGCTCTCAGCTGAGAAGTGATACAATTGTATCCAGTCTAGACAATGCTCTGTGAGCTAAACATCCCGGACTCCAGACTGATACATTGTACATAGCTAGTCCTGCTCTCAGCTGAGAAGTGATACAATTGCATCCAGTCTAGACAATGCTCTGTGAGCTAAACCTCCTGGACTCCAGACTGATACATTGTACATAGCTAGTCCTGCTCTCAGCTGAGAAGTGATACAATTGTATCCAGTCTAGACAATGCTCTGTGAGCTAAACATCCTGGACTCCAGACTGATACATTGTACATAGCTAGTCCTGCTCTCAGCTGAGAAGTGATACAATTGTATCCAGTCTAGACAATGCTCTGTGAGCTAAACATCCTGGACTCCAGACTGATACATTGTACATAGCTAGTCCTGCTCTCAGCTGCGAAGTGATACAAGTGTATCCAGTCTAGACAATGCTCTGTGAGCTAAACATCCTGGACCCCAGACTGATACATTGTACATAGCTAGTCCTGCTCTCAGCTGAGAAGTGATACAATTGTATCCAGTCTAGACAATGCTCTGTGAGCTAAACATCCCGGACTCTAGACTGATACATTGTACATAGCTAGTCCTGCTCTCAGCTGAGAAGTGATACAATTGTATCCAGTCTAGACAACGCTCTGTGAGCTAAACCTCCTGGACTCCAGATTGATACATTGTACGTAGCTAGTCCTGCTCTCAGCTGAGAAGTGATACAATTGTATCCAGTCTAGACAATGCTCTGTGAGCTAACCATCCCGGACTCCAGACTGATACATTGTACACAGCTAGTCCTGCTCTCAGCTGAGAAGTGATACAATTGTATCCAGTCTAGACAATGCTCTGTGAGCTAAACATCCTGGACTCCAGACTGATACATTGTACATAGCTCGTCCTGCTCTCAGCTGAGAAATGATACAATTGTATCCAGTATAGATAATGCTCTGTGAGCTAAACAGCCTGGACTCCAGACTGATACATTGTACATACCTAGTCCTGCTCTCAGCTGAGAAGTGATACAATTGTATCCAGTCTAGACAATACTCTGTGATCTAAACATCCCGGACTCCAGATTGATACATTGTACATAGCTAGTCCTGCTCTCATCTGAGAAGTGATACAATTGTATCCAGTCTAGACAATGCTCTGTGAGCTAAACAGTCTGGACTCCAGACTGATACATTGTACATAGCTAGTCCTGCTCTCATCTGAGAAGTGATACAATTGTATCCAGTCTAGACAATGCTCTGTGAGCTAAACATCCTGGGCTCCAGACTGATACATTGTACATAGCTAGTCCTGCTCTCATCTGAGAAGTGATACAATTGTATCCAGTCTAGACAATGCTCTGTGAGCTAAACATCCTGGACTCCAGACTGCTACATTGTACATAGCTAGTCCTGCTCTCAGCTGAGAAATGATACAATTGTATCCAATCTAGACAATGCTCTGTGAGCCAAACATCCAGGACTCCAGACTGATACATTGTACATAGCTTGTCCTGCTCTCAGCTGAGAAGTGATACAATTGTATCCAGTCTAGACAATGCTCTGTGAGCTAACCATCTCGGACTCCAGACTGATACATTGTACACAGCTAGTCCTGCCCTCAGCTGAGAAGTGATACAATTGTATCCAGTCTAGACAATGCTCTGTGAGCTAACCATCTCGGACTCCAGACTGATACATTGTACATAGCTCGTCCTGCTCTCAGCTGAGAAATGATACAATTGTATCCAGTATAGACAATGCTCTGTGAGCTAAACAGCCTGGACTCCAGACTGATACATTGTACATAGCTAGTCCTGCTCTCAGCTGAGAAGTGATACAATTGTATCCAGTCTAGACAATGCTCTGTGAGCTAAACATCCTGGACTCCAGACTGATACATTGTACATAGCTCGTCCTGCTCTCAGCTGAGAAGTGATACAATTGTATCCAGTCTAGACAATGCTCTGTGAGCCAAACATCCTGGACTCCAGACTGATGCATTGTACATAGCTAGTCCTGCTCTCAGCTGAGAAGTGATACAATTGTATCCAGTATAGACAATGCTCTGTGAGCTAAACATCCTGGACCCCAGACTGATACATTGTACATAGCTAGTCCTGCTCTCAGCTGAGAAGTGATACAATTGTATATATAGTCTAGACAACGCTCTGTGAGCTAAACCTCCTGGACTCCAGACTGATACATTGTACATAGCTAGTCCTGCTCTCAGCTGAGAAGTATATACAATTGTATCCAGTCTAGACAATGCTCTGTGAGATAAACATCCTGGACTCCAGACTGATACATTGTACATACCTAGTCCTGCTCTCAGCTGAGAAATGATACAATTGTATCCAGTATAGACAATGCTCTGTGAGCTAAACAGCCTGGACTCCAGACTGATACATTGTACATAGCTGGTCCTGCTCTCAGCTGAGAAGTGATACAATTGTATCCAGTCTAGACAATGCTCTGTGAGCTAAACATCCTGGACTCTAGACTGATACATTGTACAGAGCTAGTCCTGCTCTCAGCTGAGAAGTGATACAATTGTATCCAGTCTAGACAACGCTCTGTGAGCTAAACCTCCTGGACTCCAGATTGATACATTGTACGTAGCTAGTCCTGCTCTCAGCTGAGAAGTGATACAATTGTATCCAGTCTAGACAATGCTCTGTGAGCCAAACATCCTGGACTCCAGACTGATACATTGTACATAGCTCGTCCTGCTCTCAGCTGAGAAATGATACAATTGTATCCAGTATAGACAATGCTCTGTGAGCTAAACAGCCTGGACTCTAGACTGATACATTGTACATAGCTAGTCCTGCTCTCAGCTGAGAAGTGATACAATTGTATCCAGTCTAGACAATGCTCTGTGAGCTAAACCTCCTGGACTCCAGATTGATACATTGTACGTAGCTAGTCCTGCTCTCAGCTGAGAAGTGATACAATTGTATCCAGTCTAGACAATGCTCTGTGAGCTAAACATCCTGGACTCTAGACTGATACATTGTACATAGCTAGTCCTGCTCTCAGCTGAGAAGTGATACAATTGTATCCAGTCTAGACAATGCTCTGTGAGCTAAACCTCCTGGACTCCAGATTGATACATTGTACGTAGCTAGTCCTGCTCTAAACTGAGAAGTGATACAATTGTATCCAGTCTAGACAATGCTCTGTGAGCTAACCATCCCGGACTCCAGACTGATACATTGTACATAGCTAGTCCTGCTCTCAGCTGAGAAGTGATACAATTGCATCCAGTCTAGACAATGCTCTGTGAGCCAAACATCCTGGACTCCAGACTGATGCATTGTACATAGCTAGTCCTGCTCTCAGCTGAGAAGTGATACAATTGTATCCAGTCTAGACAATGCTCTGTGAGCTAAACATCCTGGACCCCAGACTGATACATTGTACATAGCTAGTCCTGCTCTCAGCTGAGAAGTGATACAATTGTATCCAGTCTAGACAATGCTCTGTGAGCTAAACATCCTGGACTCTAGACTGATACATTGTACATAGCTAGTCCTGCTCTCAGCTGAGAAGTGATACAATTGTATATATAGTCTAGACAACGCTCTGTGAGCTAAACCTCCTGGACTCCAGACTGATACATTGTACGTAGCTAGTCCTGCTCTCAGCTGAGAAGTGATACAATTGTATCCAGTCTAGACAATGCTCTGTGAGCTAAACATCCTGGACTCCAGACTGATACATTGTACATAGCTGGTCCTGCTCTCAGCTGAGAAGTGATACAATTGTATCCAGTCTAGACAATGCTCTGTGAGCTAAACATCCTGGACTCTAGACTGATACATTGTACATAGCTAGTCCTGCTCTCAGCTGAGAAGTGATACAATTGTATCCAGTCTAGACAATGCTCTGTGAGCTAAACCTCCTGGACTCCAGATTTATACATTGTACATAGCTAGTCCTGCTCTCAGCTGAGAAGTGATACAATTGTATCCAGTCTAGACAATGCTCTGTGAGCTAACCATCCCGGACTCCAGACTGATACATTGTACATAGCTTGTCCTGCTCTCAGCTGAGAAGTGATACAATTGTATCCAGTCTAGACAATGCTCTGTGAGCTAAACCTCCTGGACTCCAGATTGATACATTGTACGTAGCTAGTCCTGCTCTCAGCTGAGAAGTGATACAATTGTATCCAGTCTAGACAATGCTCTGTGAGCTAACCATCCCGGACTCCAGACTGATACATTGTACATAGCTAGTCCTGCTCTCAGCTGAGAAGTGATACAATTGTATCCAGTCTAGACAATGCTCTGTGAGCTAAACATCCTGGACTCCAGACTGATACATTGTACATAGCTTGTCCTGCTCTCAGCTGAGAAGTGATACAATTGTATCCAGTCTGGACAATGCTCTGTGAGCTAAACATCCTGGACTCTAGACTGATACATTGTACATAGCTCGTCCTGCTCTCAGCTGAGAAATGATACAATTGTATCCAGTCTAGACAATGCTCTGTGAGCTAAACAGCCTGGACTCCAGACTGATACATTGTACATAGCTAGTCCTGCTCCCAGCTGAGAAGTGATACAATTGTATCCAGTCTAGACAATGCTCTGTGAGATAAACATCCTGGACTCCAGACTGATACATTGTACATAGCTAGTCCTGCTCTCAGCTGAGAAGTGATACAATTGTATCCAGTCTAGACAATGCTCTGTGAGCCAAACATCCAGGACTCGAGACTGATACATTGTACATAGCTAGTCCTGCTCTCAGCTGAGAAGTGATACAATTGTATCCAGTCTAGACAATGCTCTGTGAGCCAAACACCCTGGACTCCAGACTGATACATTGTACATAGCTAGTCCTGCTCTCAGCTGAGAAGTGATACAATTGTATCCAGTCTAGACAATGCTCTGTGAGCTAAGCACCCTGGACTCCAGACTGATACATTGTACATAGCTAGTCCTGCTCTCAGCTGAGAAGTGATACAATTGTATCCAGTCTAGACAATGCTCTGTGAGCTAAACATCCTGGACTCCAGACTGATACATTGTACATAGCTCGTCCTGCTCTCAGCTGAGAAGTGATACAATTGTATCCAGTCTAGACAATGCTCTGTGAGCTTAACATCCTGGACTCCAGACTGATACATTGTACATAGCTCGTCCTGCTCTCAGCTGAGAAGTGATACAATTGTATATATAGTCTAGACAACGCTCTGTGATCTAAACCTCCTGGACTCCAGACTGATACATTGTACATAGCTAGTCCTGCTCTCAGCTGAGAAGTATATACAATTGTATCCAGTCTAGACAATGCTCTGTGAGATAAACATCCTGGACTCCAGACTGATACATTGTACATACCTAGTCCTGCTCTCAGCTGAGAAATGATACAATTGTATCCAGTATAGACAATGCTCTGTGAGCTAAACAGCCTGGACTCCAGACTGATACATTGTACATAGCTAGTCCTGCTCTCAGCTGAGAAGTGATACAATTGTATCCAGTCTAGACAACGCTCTGTGAGCTAAACCTCCTGGACTCCAGATTGATACATTGTACGTAGCTAGTCCTGCTCTCAGCTGAGAAGTGATACAATTGTATCCAGTCTAGACAATGCTCTGTGAGCCAAACATCCTGGACTCCAGACTGATACATTGTACATAGCTCGTCCTGCTCTCAGCTGAGAAATGATACAATTGTATCCAGTATAGACAATGCTCTGTGAGCTAAACAGCCTGGACTCTAGACTGATACATTGTACATAGCTAGTCCTGCTCTCAGCTGAGAAGTGATACAATTGTATCCAGTCTAGACAATGCTCTGTGAGCTAAACCTCCTGGACTCCAGATTGATACATTGTACGTAGCTAGTCCTGCTCTCAGCTGAGAAGTGATACAATTGTATCCAGTCTAGACAATGCTCTGTGAGCTAAACATCCTGGACTCTAGACTGATACATTGTACATAGCTAGTCCTGCTCTCAGCTGAGAAGTGATACAATTGTATCCAGTCTAGACAATGCTCTGTGAGCTAAACCTCCTGGACTCCAGATTGATACATTGTACGTAGCTAGTCCTGCTCTGAGCTGAGAAGTGATACAATTGTATCCAGTCTAGACAATGCTCTGTGAGCTAACCATCCCGGACTCCAGACTGATACATTGTACATAGCTAGTCCTGCTCTCAGCTGAGAAGTGATACAATTGCATCCAGTCTAGACAATGCTCTGTGAGCCAAACATCCTGGACTCCAGACTGATGCATTGTACATAGCTAGTCCTGCTCTCAGCTGAGAAGTGATACAATTGTATCCAGTCTAGACAATGCTCTGTGAGCTAAACATCCTGGACCCCAGACTGATACATTGTACATAGCTAGTCCTGCTCTCAGCTGAGAAGTGATACAATTGTATCCAGTCTAGACAATGCTCTGTGAGCTAAACATCCTGGACTCTAGACTGATACATTGTACATAGCTAGTCCTGCTCTCAGCTGAGAAGTGATACAATTGTATATATAGTCTAGACAACGCTCTGTGAGCTAAACCTCCTGGACTCCAGACTGATACATTGTACGTAGCTAGTCCTGCTCTCAGCTGAGAAGTGATACAATTGTATCCAGTCTAGACAATGCTCTGTGAGCTAAACATCCTGGACTCCAGACTGATACATTGTACATAGCTGGTCCTGCTCTCAGCTGAGAAGTGATACAATTGTATCCAGTCTAGACAATGCTCTGTGAGCTAAACATCCTGGACTCTAGACTGATACATTGTACATAGCTAGTCCTGCTCTCAGCTGAGAAGTGATACAATTGTATCCAGTCTAGACAATGCTCTGTGAGCGAAACCTCCTGGACTCCAGATTTATACATTGTACATAGCTAGTCCTGCTCTCAGCTGAGAAGTGATACAATTGTATCCAGTCTAGACAATGCTCTGTGAGCTAACCATCCCGGACTCCAGACTGATACATTGTACATAGCTTGTCCTGCTCTCAGCTGAGAAGTGATACAATTGTATCCAGTCTAGACAATGCTCTGTGAGCTAAACCTCCTGGACTCCAGATTGATACATTGTATGTAGCTAGTCCTGCTCTCAGCTGAGAAGTGATACAATTGTATCCAGTCTAGACAATGCTCTGTGAGCTAACCATCCCGGACTCCAGACTGATACATTGTACATAGCTAGTCCTGCTCTCAGCTGAGAAGTGATACAATTGTATCCAGTCTAGACAATGCTCTGTGAGCTAACCATCCCGGACTCCAGACTGATACATTGTACATAGCTAGTCCTGCTCTCAGCTGAGAAGTGATACAATTGTATCCAGTCTAGACAATGCTCTGTGAGCTAAACATCCTGGACTCCAGACTGATACATTGTACATAGCTTGTCCTGCTCTCAGCTGAGAAGTGATACAATTGTATCCAGTCTGGACAATGCTCTGTGAGCTAAACATCCTGGACTCTAGACTGATACATTGTACATAGCTCGTCCTGCTCTCAGCTGAGAAATGATACAATTGTATCCAGTCTAGACAATGCTCTGTGAGATAAACATCCTGGACTCCAGACTGATACATTGTACATAGCTAGTCCTGCTCTCAGCTGAGAAGTGATACAATTGTATCCAGTCTAGACAATGCTCTGTGAGCCAAACACCCTGGACTCCAGACTGATACATTGTACATAGCTAGTCCTGCTCTCAGCTGAGAAGTGATACAATTGTATCCAGTCTAGACAATGCTCTGTGAGCTAAACACCCTGGACTCCAGACTGATACATTGTACATAGCTAGTCCTGCTCTCAGCTGAGAAGTGATACAATTGTATATATAGTCTAGACAATGTTCCACTAATACAATATAATGGTGCCATAATAGCACAATATAGCACAGTGTTTTCCAAACAGTGTACCTCCAGCTGTTGCAAAACTACAACTCCCAGCATGCCCGGACAGCCAAAGGCTGTCCGGGCATGCTGGGAGTTGTAGTTTTGCAACAGCTGGAGGCACATTGTTTAGAAAACACTAATATAGAGGAATGGAGCAGGATTGTTTTCCATTATTCTGACTTTTTTTTTATTTTTTTTTTACTTTTCTTTGTCTTTTATCCTTCCTCTGTCCATGTAGCGATTCATCCGGCAGCGTAAGCCCCATATTGTGATGGAGGCGTAGACCGATGGAGTCGTTCAGTCAGTAATTTTGTGGTGCGGGAGGATTCTCCGTTGCCGGTGACAGGATAATATCCCCCTTATGTAGTAATAGCACCATGGCTGAGGCGTAAAAAAAAAATAAACAAAAAGAGGATGGAGCGACATATTCAGCGGAGCTCCTCCCTCTGCGCTGATCTGATACAAAGCTCCAAACACCCTGTACAGATATATAGAATTTTTTATAAAAAAAAAAAAAATTATATTATTAGTTTTTTTAATCCCCATAGGAGACTATTACATGGAATCTTTCGATTGCAAACACTGAACAATGTTGTGCCATAGAACAGCATTGATCAGTGTTATCGGCGCTCCATTACTACAGAGTGCCTGCAAAGATGGAGTGCCCATCCGACAGGGCGGAGCCAGGTTAGGGACCTCCAGCCTTCCTTTCAGTATCTAATCCAACTGGATGAGAGGTGACTCGGGGTGAACTAGACAATTGGGACCCCGACGTCCTAGGGACTCTGGCTATGGGGACCCACGATAAAAGGTACCGGATAGGATACGGTACCGGGACACCACACCCTATCCTTTGGTTAGGACATAAGATGTATACGGCCGGAATACCCTTTTAAAGGGTTTATTGAGGAATAGAAAAACAATTCTTCCAGAAACAGTGCCACCGCTGTCCTCAGGTTGTGTGTGGAATTACAACTTCACTCCATTTACTTCAGTGAAACTTAGCTGCAAAACCACAAACAACCTGAGGACAGGGGTGGCGCTGTTTTTTTTTTGGAGAAATGATTTCTGTTTTTCTAACCCCGGATAACCCCTTCATAACCCAAAATAATAATGTCTGGGGAGGGGGTGTCCGACCGATGGCAATCACCATTGATCACAAAAACAGGGATCCCTTGCCCTCTGCCAAGTGACTAAAACGGAGGTGAAGGAGGTAAATGGTGAATGTGAATTGTGGTGCCCCAACTTACCCTGAGAGCAAATATCAGGGAAGACAAGGTCTGGGTGATCAGATTCCATTATGCTGATCTTTTATCCTCAAGACAGGTGTCTGGCAGTGGCCCATACCGCATCTTCCTATTGAGAACACATGCAGAGCCACCCATACATGTGTATCGAAGGTCTATGCCCACCTATTCTCTATCACAGTGTTTCCCAACCAGTGTGCCTCCAGCTGTTGCAAAACTACAAGTCCCAGCATGCCCGGACAGCCATTGGCTGTCCGGGCATGCTGGGAGTTGTAGTTTTGCACAGCTGGGGACACCCTGGTTGGGAAACACTGCTCTGAGCATTGCTGTAGGTCTCCCATCCACTGCTCGGACCATGATACCTGCTGCTTAGCACGCTGGGAGTTGTAGTTTTGCAACAGCTGAAGGCACCCCAGTTAGGGAACACTGCTTTGAGCATTACTGTTGGTCTCCCATCCACTGCCTGACCATGATACCTGCTACTTATCATGATGGGAGATGGGGTTTTGCAACAGCTGGAGGCACCCTGGTTGGGAAACATTGCTCTGAGCATTGTTGTAGGTCTCCCATCCACTGCTCGGACCATGATACCTGCTGCTTAGCATGCTGGGAGTTGTGGTTTTGCAACAGCTGGAGGCACCCTGGTTGGGAAACATTGCTCTGAGCATTGTTGTTGGTCTCCCATCCACTGCTCGGACCATGATACCTGCTGCTTAGCATGCTGGGAGTTGTGGTTTTGCAACAGCTGGAGGCACACTGGTTGGGAAACATTGCTATATAATATCCTTTGCTTCCAGAGGACAGAACTGGTATATTTCCCATTAGCAGTTGTAATCATTTTCTCAATTTTCCTGGATATCTCTTACTATGTGGATGGATGCGTGAGGCGCTGGGGGTGGGGGACACATGATGGCACTCGGGGGTCTTCAGGACGGTAATGATGGCTGATTGTAGATCTCACAGATAATCTCTTCTCACATCCATTTTCTCAATGATATCCCGGTGCAGGAGAGACGCCGTATGGAGTCGTTCACACTGGATAAGTGACCTCTGATGGGAGATTCTCCGGCACTCATCATCTCTATTTATAATCCGTCATATGGTGTAACAGCATGGAAGGGAATCACTATATGTGCCGTCCGAACCTCCTCCTAGTGCCAGCAGCTCCCGATTACCAATAAAGAAGTCATAATAAATCATGTACATTGGGATTTTACAGGTTAATTAGTAACGTCTTATACTTAAAAACTTCTACTGCCCCCTACTGAGAATGTAGTGGAAGGGGATGTGTTTGGTGTAAACACTGTAGTAGTAGTCAAAGTAGCAGTTGTCATAGTAGTATTAATAGTATTAGTAGTATTAGTAGAAATAGTAGTCATGATAATAGTAGTAGTGGTAGTGATCATAGTAGTAATAGTAGTAGTCGTGGTACTAATAGTATTAGTAATAGTAGAAGCAGCAGTCATAGTAGTAGTAGTAAAGTTGTAATACTAGTAGTCATTGTAGTAATAGCAATAATCGTTGTAATACCAATAGTCGTAGTAGTAGTAGTAATAGTCGTAGTAGTATAAATACTTGTAGTAATAGTAGTAGTGGTAATAGTTGTAGTAATAGCCATAGTAGTAGTAGAAGTAATAGTCGTAGTAGTAGTAGAAGTAAGTCGTAGTAGTAGTAGAAGTAATAGTCGTAGTAGTATTAATACTTGTAGTAATAGTAGTAGTGGTAATAGTAGAAGTAATAGCCATAGTAGTAGTAGTAATAGTCGTAGTAGTAATAATAATAATAGTCCTAGTAGTAGTAATAATAATAATGATAGCCACAGTAGCAGTCAGTAATAGTAATAGTCGTTGTAGTATTAATACTTGTAGTAATAGTAGTAGTGGCAATAGTTGTAGTAATAGCCAGAGTAGTAGTAGAAGTAATAGCCATAGTAGTAGTAGTAATAGTCGTAGTAGTAATAATAGTCATAGTAGTAGTAATAATAATAATAGCCACAGTAGCAGTCAGTATTAGTCGTAGTAGTAGCAGTCATAGTAGTATTAATACTTATAGTAATAGTAGTAGTGGTAATAGTAGTAGTAATAGTCACAATAGTAGTAGTAATAGTAATAGTCACAATAGTAGTAGTAATGATAATAATAGTAGTAATAGTCACAGTAGTAATAGTAGTGTAACAGGTTTTCGGGGTTTTTTCCTATACCCCTGTGGTCACTTACCGTACCCATGTTACCTCTCTGCGCTAGACAAGTCGATCCTCAGCCTCCGCTACCTTAGAGCTGGGGTACATATCTGCAGCAGTGCCTCCACCAAATGGAGCATCCAGGGTAGGGACGTGGGGTCCTGTGGGGAACATCTGAGTGCTTAATAAAACTGACACAAAGCTGACTTGATCCTAACCTTGTACAGCATAAAGAAATACAACCATGCATAGCAAAACAAACAGTAAGGTATAGTAGAGCACAAAATCAGACGATGCAATGTGTATATAGGTCTCACCCACCCGTTATAACACCTAAGGCCCACCCTGATCTTTGCCCTATCCAATGGGTACCTTCAGTTGGTGCATATTGAATAGATTGGGCCCATACAAAGTCCTGCTCCACAGCAGCTGAAACCTAAAATGTCTTAAAATGTCATCTAACAGATGTCAAGATCTTTTACCTTTATAGGTTTAGAGTTCAGGGTGCCCTGTTGTGGACAGGGAAGGAAGGGTTTCAGCCTCACCCTTCCACAGGCTGTCTATCAGGTTAATCCATCTTACATTTCTCTTCACTGCTCACAGAGGGCTTTTCTGCTATAAGCTCTGGATCTTGCCTAACTTACTCTCAGCTGCTACTAGATTAGGGGTTCACTGATATTGTCCCTGGTGGTGTAGGGTAGATTAGGGGTTCACTAATATTATCCCCGGTGGTCTAGGATAGATTATGGATTCACTAATATTATCCCGGGTAGTCTAGGGTAGATTAGTAGTTCAGTTATATTGTCCCTTGTGGTCTAGGGTAGATTAGGGGTTCACTAATATTATCCCCGGTGGTCTAGGTTAGATTATGGATTCACTAATATTATCCCTGGTAGTCTAGGGTAGATTAGTGGTTCATTAATATTATCCCCGGTGGTCTAGGTTAGATTATGGATTCACTAATATTATCCCAGGTAGTCTAGGGTAGATTAGTGGTTCACTCAGTGGCGTTGCTAGGGTTGGTGTCACCCGGTGCGGTAGAAAATGGTGTCACCCCCATACCTCCCCCCCCCTCAGTAAGTTTTTAGCCTGTTGTGACAGACACCACTGGTGTAGCGCATTGTGAGAAATTCCAGTATAATAATCAGATATACCAGTTGCCACAGAATGGGAAAGTGTTAAAGAAGTTTTCACCATTGAAATATACAGCTCCCAGAATTACTTAAAGGGGTACTCCACTGGAAAACATTTACTTTTATATCAACTGGTGCCAGAAAGTTAAACAGATTTTTAAATTACTTCTATTTAAAATCTTAATACTTACAGTACTTATAAGCTGGTGTATGCTCCACAGGAAGTTGTGTAGTTCTTTCCAGTCTGACCACAGTGCTATTTGCTGACACCTCTGTCCATGTCAGGAACTGTCCAGAGCAGGATAGGTTTGATATGGGGATTTGCTCCTACTATGGACAGTTCTTGACATGGACAGAGGTGTCAGCACAGAGCACTGTGGTCAGACAGAAAATAAATTAAAAAGGAAAATAACTTCCTGTGAATCGCTTATACAGCAGCTAATAAGTACTGGAAGGATTAAGATTTTTAAATAGAAGTAATTTACAAATCTGTTTAACTTTGTAGCACCAGCTGATTAAAAAAAAAATGTTTTCCAGTAGAGTACCCCTTTGAGCAGTGGTGAGGTTATGCTGGGAGTTGTAGTTTCACTGACCTAACTGTAGAACTGACAAGTGACTACAGCTCTGATGTAGAGAGGAGAATACACAATGATATCAGTGACTACAGGTGACATCTTCTCTATAGTGAGGAGAATACACAATATCTGACTACAGGTGACGTCTTCTCTATAGTGAGGAGAATACACAATGATATCAGTGACTACAGGTGACGTCTTCTCTATAGTGAGGAGAATACACAATGATATCAGTGACTACAGGTGACGTCTTCTCTATAGTGTGGAGAATACACAATGATATCAGTGATTACAGGTGACGTCTTCTTTATAGTGAAGAGAATGTACAATGATATCAGTGACTACAGGTGACGTCTTCTCTATAGTGAGGAGAATACACAATATCAGTGATTACAGGTGACGTCTTCTCTATAGTGAGGCGAATACACAATGATATCAATGACTACAGGTGACGTCTTCTCTATAGTGAGGAGAATGTACAATGATATCAGTGACTACAGGTGACGTCTTCTCTATAGTCTTTCCTTATCTAATTCGGATGGTACATACCGCCAGGACTTGTTCCAGCTAAAACTTCTCTCTGCAGAATGTGATGCCCACACGTCTCCTCACTATGTCAGCGCATTCTCATCCTCTATATGAAAACAATTATTATTATAAACCTGAGAGACACTGTATCTTCTAAATATAATACTACTATACTCTTTGATTATAAACCTTCCATACACTGTACCCTCTGAATATAATACTACCACACACTGTACATTCTGAATACCAACACATACTGTACCCTCTGAATATAAATCTGCCACATACTGTACCCCTGAATATAATACCGCCACACACTGTACCCACTGAATATAATACTACCACATACTGTACCCTCTGAATATAAATCTGCCACATACTGTGCCCTCTGAATATAAATCTGCCACATACTGTACCCTCTGAATATAAATCTGCCACATACTGTACCCTCTGAATATAAATCTGCCACATACTGTACCCCTGAATATAAATCTGCCACATACTGTACCCCTGAATATAAATCTGTCACATACTGTACCCCTGAATATAAATTTGCCACATATTGTACCCCTGAATATAATACCGCCACATCCTGTACCCTCTGAATATAATACTACCACCCACTGCGCCCTCTGAATATAATAATTAGAGATGAGCAAACTACAGTAAATTCAACTCGTCACAAACTTCTCTGCTCGGCAGTTGATAACTTTTCCTGCATAAATTAGTTCAGCTTTCAGGTGCTCCCGTGGGCTGGAAAAGGTGGATACAGTCCTAGGAGACTCTTTCCTAGGAATGTATCCACCTTTCCGAGCCCACCGGAGCACCTGAAGGCTGAACTAATTTACGCAGGATAAGTCATCAACTGCCGAGCCGAGAAGTTTGTGACGAATCGAATTTACTGCAAGTTCGCTCATCTCTAATAATACTACCACAAACTGCACCCTCTGAATATAATACCACAACCGCAGTAACACCCCTCAACATCCGTTAGCTGATGCTATTACCACGGGAGGGGGGTATTGGTGGTGTTGCTAGTGGATGATGGGGGTGCTACTACTCAGGGGGTGTTGCTGGAGGATGATGAGGGTGCTACTAGCCATCCCCCCTGGCAGTATCATCCCCATCATCCATCGGCAGGATCATCCTCCTGGCAGGAGCACCGCCATCATCCACCATCAGGATCTGCTGATGGAGGTGCTGCTGGGGGGGGGGGGGGTGTTGCTGGTGGATGATGAGGGTGCTACTGCCAGGGGGGGGGAGCATTAGGTAGGCAGCAGTTCCCCCACATTAGGTAGGTCGCAGTTTCCCCACATTAGGTAGCATCTATTCCCCACATTAGGCAGCATAGATTCCCCACATTTGGTACCAGTTCCCCCACATTAGGTAGGTACCAGTTACCCTACATTAGGTAGCAATTTCCCCACATTGGGTAGCACAGATTCCCCACATTAGGTAGCACAGATTCCCCACATTAGGTAGCACAGACTCCCCACATAAGGTAGCATACACTCCCCACACTTGGTAGTAGTTTCCCCACATTAGGCCGCAGGTTCCCCACAATAGATTGCTGGTTATACCACCCCCCCCCCCCCCCCCCCACACACACACACACACACACACACACACACACAAAAACACATACAACACAGAGAGACTCACACACAAATACACACACACAGTCAGAGAGACACACACTCACAGTCACACAGTCACACACACACACACACACACACACACACACACACACACACAGAGTCTCACACACACAAACATAGATAGAGACAGACACACACACTCACCCATCCAGCGCAGCGCTCCTTCTCACCGGGCGCCGTGCGAGTGACGTAACTGACGTCCTCCTGCGCGGCCATACGGTGTGACGTCAGGCCGGCGCAGACGTGGGAGCGGAGGCCGGGCACAGTACTGGTGAAGGTGAGGGGGGTGTGATGATGGACGGGCGCACAGTGCAGGAGAAAGAGGGGGGTTGCTGATGGACGGGCACACACAGCGCGGGGGGGGGGGGGGGTTGTGCTGACGGATGGGAGGCCGGTCGGGCACCGATGGGGGAGGTAGTGTCTGTGTAGCTGGGGGGGTGCGGCTACGGAGCGTCTTGGTGTCACCCCATTAGGTTGGTGTCACCCGGTGCGGGCCGCACCCCCCGCACCCGGGTCGCAACGCCACTGGGTTCACTAATATTATCCCTGGTGGTCTTCGGTAGAGTAGTGGTTCACTAATATTATCCCAGGTGTGTCTATGGCAGTTTAGGGGTTTATACATATTATCCCCGGTGGTCTAGGTTAGATTATGGATTCACTAATATTATCCCAGGTAGTCTAGGGTAGATTAGTGGTTCACTAATATTATCCCTGGTGGTCTTCGGTAGAGTAGTGGTTCACTAATATTATCCCAGGTGTGTCTATGGCAGTTTAGGGGTTTATACATATTATCCCTGGTGGTCTAGGTTACACTTGATGCAGAACCTCCTACCTAATGGAAACTGAGAACATTCTACATTTACAGCCTTCTTCAGGTCTTTGATTGTTCCAGCTTCTGGACTTCCATGATAACTCACAGGCTTTCTGTGTGTGTGTGGGGGGGCAGGACTCACAGGCTTTCTCTATGAGTGGGCGGGAGAATCAGGACTCACAGGCTTTCTTTATGAGTGGTCAGGAGAAGCAGGACTCACAGGCTTTCTCTATGAATGGGTGGGGGAAGCAGGACTCACAGGCTTTCTCTATGAGTGGGCAGGAGAAGCAGGACTCACAGGCTTTCTCTATGAATGAGTGGGGGAAACAGGACTCACAGGCTTTCTCTATGAGTGGGTGGGGGAAGCAGGACTCACAGGCTTTCTCTATGAGTGGGTGGGGGAAGCAGGACTCACAGGCTTTCTCTATGAGTGGGTGGGGGAAGCAGGACTCACAGGCTTTCTCTATGAATGAGTGGGGGAAACAGGACTCACAGGCTTTCTCTATGAGTGGGTGGGGGAAGCAGGACTCACAGGCTTTCTCTATGAGTGGGTGGGGGAAGCAGGACTCACAGGCTCTCTCTATGAGTGGATGGGGGAAGCAGGACTCACAGGCTTTCTCTATGAGTGGGTGGGGGAAGCAGGACTCACAGGCTTTCTCTATGAGTGGGTGGGGGAAGCAGGACTCACAGGCTTTCTCTATGAGAGGATGGGGGAAGCAGGACTCACAGGCTTTCTCTATGAGTGGGTGGGGGAAGCAGGACTCACAGGCTTTCTCTATGAGTGGGTGGGGGAAGCAGGACTCACAGGCTTTCTCTATGAGTGGATGGGGGAAGCAGGACTCACAGGCTTTCTCTATGAGTGGGTGGGGGAAGCAGGACTCACAGGCTTTCTCTATGAGTGGGTGGGGGAAGCAGGACTCACAGGCTTTCTCTATGAGTGGATGGGGGAAGCAGGACTCACAGGCTTTCTCTATGAGTGGGTGGGGGAAGCAGGACTCACAGGCTTTCTCTATGAGTGGGCAGGAGAAGCAGGACTCACAGGCTTTCTCTATGAATGGGTGGGGGAAGCAGGACTCACAGGCTTTCTCTATGAATGGGTGGGGAAAACAGGACTCACAGGCTTTCTCTGAGTGGGCAGGAGAAGCTGGACTCACAGGCTTTCTCTATGAATGAGTGGGGGAAACAGGACTCACAGGCTTTCTCTATGAGTGGGTGGGGGAAGCAGGACTCACAGGCTTTCTCTATGAGTGGGTGGGGGAAACAGGACTCACAGGCTTTCTCTATGAGTGGGTGGGGGAAGCAGGACTCACAGGCTCTCTCTCTGAGTGGGTGGGGGAAACAGGACTCACAGGCTTTCTCTATGAGTGTGGGGGGGGGTAGGACTCACAGGCTTTCTACATACGTGGGCAGGGGAAGCAGGACTCACAGGCTTTCTGTGTGTGGGGGGGGGCAGGACTCACAGGCTTTCTCTATGAGTGGGTGGGAGAATCAGGACTCACAGGCTTTCTTTATGAGTGGTCAGGAGAAGCAGGACTCACAGGCTTTCTCTATGTGTGGGTGGGAGAAGCAGGACTCACAGGCTTTCTCAACAAATGGGTGGGGGAAGCAGGACTCACAGGCTTTCTCTATGAATGGGTGGGGGAAACAGGACTCACAGGCTTTCTCTATGATTGGGCAGGAGAAGCAGGACTCACAGGCTTTCTCTAAGAATGAGTGGGGGAAGCAGGACTCACAGGCTTTCTCTATGAATGAGTGGGAGAAGCAGGACTCACAGGCTTTCTCTATGAGTGGGTGGGGGAAACATGACTCACAGGCTCTCTCTCTCTGAGTGGGTGGGGGAAGCCGGACTCACAGGCTTTCTCTATGAGTGGGTGGGGAAACAGGACTCACAGGCTTTCTCTATGAGTGGGTGGGGGGAGCAGGACTCACAGGCTTTCTCTATGAGTGGGTGGGGAAACAGGACTCACATGCTTTCTCTATGAGTGTGTGGGGAAACAGGACTCACAGGCTTTCTCTATGAGTGGGTGGGGAAAGCAGGACTCACAGGCTTTCTCTCTGAGTGGGTGGGGGAAGCAGGACTCACAGGCTTTCTCTATGAGTGGGTGGGGAAGGAGGACTCACAGACTTTCTCTATGAGTGGGTGGGTAAGGAGGACTCACAGGCTTTCTCTATGGTTGGGTGGGGGAAGCAGGACTCACAGGCTTTCTCTATGAGTCGGTGGGGGAAGCAGGACTCACAGGCTTTCTCTATGAGTGGGTGGGGAAGGAAGACTCACAGGCTTTCTCTATGAGTGGGTGGGGGAAGCAGGACTCACAGGCTTTCTCTATGAGTGGGCAGGAGAATCAGGACTCACAGGCTCTCTCTATGTGAGGGTGGGAGAAGCAGGACTCACAGGCTTCCTCTATGAGTGGGTGGGGGAAACAGGACTCACAGGCTTTCTCTATGAGTGGGTGGGGGGAGCAGGACTCACAGGCTTTCTCTATGAGTGGGTGGGGAAACAGGACTCACAGGCTTTCTCTATGAGTGTGTGGGGAAACAGGACTCACAGGCTTTCTCTATGAGTGGGTGGGGAAACAGGACTCACAGGCTTTCTCTCTGAGTGGGTGGGGGAAGCAGGACTCACAGGCTTTCTCTATGAGTGGGTGGGGAAGGAGGACTCACAGACTTTCTCTATGAGTGGGTGGGGAAGGAGGACTCACAGGCTTTCTCTATGAGTGGGTGGGGGAAGCAGGACTCACAGGCTTTCTCTATGAGTGGGTGGGGGAAGCAGGACTCACAGGCTCTCTATGAGTGGGTGGGGAAGGAGGACTCACAGGCTTTCTCTATGAGTGGGTGGGGGAAGCAGGACTCACAGGCTTTCTCTATGAGTGGGCAGGAGAATCAGGACTCACAGGCTTTCTCTATGAGTGGGCAGGAGAATCAGGACTCACAGGCTTCCTCTATGAGTGGGTGGGGGAAACAGGACTCACAGGCTTTCTGTATGAGTGGGTGGGGAAGGAGGACTCAGATTTCCTGGTGCATTGTATCCTCATGGTAGTAGATTACCCTGACAAGGCAATGATAGATGGAATCGAATCAAGATTTTGGTTTTTGCAGATATCCCATGATGCTCTTCTAATACCCTTCACATAATAATCAGAACTTGTACCAAGTGACCCTCCAGCAGCCTCTCATCTCACATACACACTAGGCTCCTCGCTGTCCTATATTCTTCTTCTCTGCATTCATTTGCATGTCCCTCAGTGCACGATCCGATGTGTAATGTCTGTGCTGCAAATCTGGAGGCTGAAACCTTCCCCAAAACTGTGAATCCCAGCATGCTAGGAGTTGTAGTTTTGCAACAGCTGGAGGTCTACAGTTTGGAGACCACTGCCCTATAAGAAGACTTGAGAATTCTGTTTTTAAAGAGACAGGCACATTTCCCATCAGATTCTATCCATCGTGTCACATGACCTTCGCTGTTTTATTCCGTGCAGCGTTCTGTTTATTTAGCAGCAGCTCAGAGTCGATAATGGTGTCACCTTAGCCATGAAATATGGAAGTATGAAGTATGGCGCTGTTTGCGGTAATGTGTATTGGGGGGGGGGAGGGGGTGTCCGTAGGTGACACTCTCCCCGTATAGTAAATGACTCTCATTACCTCCGCACGCTACGGCGAATTATCAGAAACCTCTTCCGAGACGGCAACGTTGACGGCCACTTTATTTTTTACTCTAAACGCAGCTTTTAGCCCCCCCCCCCATCCCCCGAGGCGCTCATTTCTGTAACGCCAAGATTTATGTCGACTCCATATAAGGGAATTAAGTAGCGATTTTCTCTATTGCACATTTTTTTTTTTTTTTTTTGTTCTCCAGTTCTGGAATTCTCTGTAAGAATCCAGAGATTACTTATTCTCCTGAAATCGTTCCGTGACGCCAATCGCTTAGGGCAAAACTGCGGTTTACTCTGCGAAGCAAGACTGCGGTTTGCATTTTTAAAGCTTTGTTCACACGTTGTAAAACTGAGACGTGTTTTTCTTTTATTATTACGTTTTAAGAAGGATCATTAGTTTTTGTAAAAATAATGCGTTTTAATAATGGCTAAGGTAAAATGCTGTTTAACAAGAAAAAAAATGGCGGAAATTTTGAATGGGTGTTAAAATAATATATTTTTTTTCCACTAAAAATGTTTGTTTTTTTACATTTTTTTAAAAGAAAAACTGTTATATATTTACGGCTACAAATACGACTGTATATGCACTGTGTGAACATAGCCTTAGAGCAGTGTCTCCCAAATAAAGTGCCTCCAGCTGTTGCAAAACTACAACTCCCAGCTTGCTAAGCAGCAGGTATCATGGTCTGGGCAGTGAATGGGAGGTCAACGGCAATGCTCAGAGCAGTGTTTCCCAACCAGGGTGCCTCCAGCTGTTGCAAAACTACAACTCCCAGCATGCTTGGACAGCCAAAGACTGTCCGAACATGCTGGGAGTTGTAGTTTTGCAACAGCTGGAGGCACCCTGGTTGGGAAACACTACCTTAGAGTGTACTTGCATGTACAGAATCTGGTATGTGAGACTACAACCAAACGGTACGTTCACACAGGTGAGTTTCCTGCTGCAGGTTTGAGCTGCAGCAAGTGTTCCATGTCGGATTTTACACAGCAGAAAATCTGCAGCAGATTACATTGATCCGTCTGCTACGGATAATCCATGCGTGTGAAACTACCCTAAGGCTATGTTCACATGGCAATTTCGTTCAGCAACGTTCACTGAACTGAATTGTGGAATTTCGGCAAAATTCTGTGTTCTGAATGAGACAGCAAAATCCCATCGAAATCAATGGGCAGTAAATTTCTGGCAGAATTCCGCATGGAAATTCTTATGTACGAACATACCCTTAGGGTCCTTTCATACAGATGGATTTTCTGTAGATTTTCCTGAGTGGACTTTGCTACCATTGTCTTCAATGGGTCTGCGGAAAATTTGGTGATTTTGGTGATTTTGTTTGCAGACCCATTGAAGTCAATGGTAGCAAAATCGGCTTCAAATTTTTCTGCAGCATATCAGGGTCCGTTCACCCATGCGTATTTTGTTGTATATTTTCGGCTGCTTATTTTCTGTTGGTAAGTCAATGTTAAAATAAGCAAATAAAAATAAATAAAAAAAAAAAAAAGCAGAAAATCAGCTGCAGATCATTTCAGTCAGTTCAAATGTCCTTTTTACAACAAGGTCGCAGGCCATGATTTTTTCGGTGCAGCTGGTCGCTATGTATCAAGAGGCTGCCCATCCAGCAAAGGGTTAAGGAGGGATGCCTGTTTGGGGACTTTGCTGGATAGTGTCTCATAATGCTGGGCTGAGCGTTCTGCGCTAACCCAGCATGAAAGAGGCTAACTAGGGATGATGGGCATCCCTAGTTTACTCCTTCTGGGATATACGGTATACAGCCATCTATATAGATTTAGTGATGAGCGGCAGGGGCCATATTCAAATTTGCGATGTTTCGCAAATATATGTTTGGGAAATTTGCATATTCGCTCTCCTCGTTCCCTTTTTTTTTTTCATGCGAAAATTCGTAATGAAATTCGCATGCGCGATTATATCTTTCACCTAAAAGAAGGGAGGGATCAGTGCCGATATTCGCGCTCCACACCGACACACAGTAAATAATATTGGAGCCTTCTTTGGACCACATGCTGGAAGCAGGGAGCGATGATCACTTTTTTTGTATTTAGTACACAGTACACATTATTTTTGTGATGTCTACTGTGAAGAAAAGAAAAAATGAATAATCGTCATTACGAATATGTATCGCTATATTCTAAATAATCGCGACATGACGATATTGGCGGTAAAAATTTGTATTTTGAATATTTGCGCTCAACACTAAATAGATTGCTGTATACTGTACATCAGTGGTCTCCAACCTGCGGACCTCCAGATGTTGCAAAACTACAACTCCCAGCATGCCCGGACAGCCGTTGGCTGTCCGGGCATGCTGGGAGTTGTAGTTTTGCAACATCTGGAGGTCCGCAGGTTGGAGACCACTACTATATATAGAATGAAAGAGAAAAAAGAGGGGAACAGTCAGAAACTTGATCGGAACGAACTGCAAAGCCTATTGGGTCACAGGGGTGGGAAATCCAATCCTGTTCAATGAGGTAGATATAGAGGACAAATACGACCCATACGTCAGGCGCTGTTCCAAATTCCAAAGTAGAATAAACGTAGCCAAAGCGATGTAGCGGTTAAAGTGCCAGCAGGTACTATGTTTATTATGTAAGAACCAATTACGTGTTTCAGAGGTAGAACCCTCCTTCCTCAGATTGCCAATCTGAGGAAGGAGGGTTCTACCTCCGAAACGCGTAATCTACTTTGGAATTTGGAACAGCACCTGAGGTATGGGTCGTATTTGTCCTCTATATCTACTGCTATATATATAGTAAGGACCTGGTAACTTCCATAAATGTCCATAAATGTACTAACCATTTTTTTTTTAGTTTTTTCTTCTCTTCTCGTTTCAGATCCATGTATGCTAAGGACTACGTTGGATTCCGCAGGCTATGTCGATGACCAGTATTTAACTGCACTGCGACTGTTAAATAGTCAGGGCTTAGCAATAGCCTCCAAAACAGCTAACAACCCCCCCCCCCCCCAACCCCCATTGTTATTCCGATAACGACCCCCACAGGGGTATCGGGTAGAGCCGGTACCAACATGGCCAGAGTGTTTAAAATGGGCCTGGATGGTAACTGGCTGAGGTTATTTGGGCTGAGAAGGGCACAAAACAATGTTCCGTGAACATGGTAATGTCAGACTGCTGCTTTGTTGGTATCTGACTGATTTGGAAATAAGTATGGGGTTCCCCAAATTTTTACATCAGGATCTCATAGAGGTAGCAGCAGCAGTATACAGATAGAGCTGGGAGGGGAGAGGTATAACTACTATATATGCTGATCCCATAGAGATGGCAGCAGCAGTATACAGATAGAGCTGGGAGGGGAGAGGTATAACTACTATATATCCTGATCCCATAAAGATAGCAGCATCAGTATACAGATAACTGGGAGAGGAGGGGTATAACTACTATATATCCTGATGCCATAGAGATAGCAGCAGTATACAGATAGAGCTGGAGGAGAGGTGTATAACTAATATATATCCTGAATCTATAGAGATATCAGTAGCTGTATACAGACAGAGCTGGAGGGGAGGTGTATAACTACTATATATCCTGAATCTATAGAGATATCAGCAGCAGTATACAGATAGAGCTGGAGGGGAGGTGTATAACTACTATTTATACTGATCACATAGAGATAGCAGCAGCAGTATACAGATAGAGCTGGATGGGAGGTGTATAACTACTATATATCCTGATCCAATAGAGATAGCAGCAGTATACAGATAGAGCTGGAGGGGAGGTGTATAACTACTATATATCCTGATCCCATAGAGATAGCAGCAGTATACAGATAGAGCTGGAGGGGAGGTGTATACAGTGGGACAAAAAATATGTCCAACCAACAGCATATGGCAGTTATGTGTGAGAAGAGCTTTGATTGGATGAGGCTGGACACACCCCCTCAGTACTCCAGGCTGCACTTCCTGTGTTTGGACTTTGGTCCTAAGTCTGTGTATGAGATGGGGGAAAATGTGCTTTTGAGCGTTTTTAAGCACAAATAAAACATAGAAAACGTTATTTTTTTTAAACAAAGTATATTAGAAATATTTTTTATTTACCATAAGGAGTGCAATAGCAAAAATTATTTTTAATGAGTGTGCCCATTTAAAGAAGAAATTACAGGTCTGTGAGAGCCAGAAATCTTGCTTGTTTGTAGGTGACCAAATACTTATTTTACCAAGGAATTTACCAATTAATTCATTAGAAATCCTAAAATGTGATTTACTGTATTCTCCCCCCCCCCCCCATCATGTCTCTCATATTTGAGTTATAACCTATGATGACAATTACAGCCTCTCATCTTTTTAAGTGGAAGAACTTACACAATTGGTGGCTGACTAAATACTTTTTTGCCCCATTGTAACTACTATATATCCTCATCCCATAGATAGCAGCAGCAGCATACAGATATAGCTGGGAGGGGAGGGGTATAACTACTATATATCCTGATCCTATAGAGATAGCAGCAGTATACAGATAGAGCTGGAGGGGAGGTGTATAACTACTATATATCCTGATCCTATAGAGATAGCAGCAGTATACAGATAGATCTGGAGGGGAGGTGTATAACTACTATATATCCTGATCCTATAGAGATAGCAGCAGTATACAGATAGAGCTGGAGGGGAGGTGTATAACTACTATATATCCTGATCCTATAGAGATAGCAGCAGTATACAGATAGAGCTGGAGGGGAGGTGTATAACTACTATATACAGTATCCTGATCCTCTAAAGATAGCAGCAGTATACAGTCCTGTTCCGCCTGGGACATAACAAGATGAAGAGACGTCATTATTAATATGGAATTTATATTAAGCAGATGAAGATGATTTATTATCTCTGACCCTGGAGAGTTCTCATCTCTGGGAACCTTCTTTATAGGGAATGAATATTGATGTATTTTCTATGTAAAGCGCCGAATATATGACAGAACGTAACGCAATGTCTGACTGTTTGGTGTAACATGAAGTTGTTGCTAAGAGACTCAAAACCGCAGATCTCTCCTCCAAAGATAGAAAAAGATACATATTCATGAACGTCGCCCTTCGTAGTCGCATCCGCCAATTCATTGAACATTATAAAGTTATATTTGGGGCCATAAGGTAAATGGGATCGGAGAAAGATGAAGAAGTGTTTTTTTACACGTGTGATCTGTCCTGAGCGTACAAGAAAAACAACCGAGATTATGGTGCATATAATAGATACAATGTATCATGTCCTGTAGAGATGGAGGGGACCTCAGAATGGTCTCCTCTGGGGACTCAAGGAACCCCAACCTGACATCGTAAACAGTAACTGAATAATACTGCCATACAGTGACTCTGTAATACTGTTATACAGTGACTCTATAATACTGCCATACAGTGACTCTATAATACTGCCATACAGTGACTCTATAATACTGCCATACAGTGACTCTATGATATTATTATATAGTGACTCTATAATACTGCCATACAGCAACTCTGTAAAACTATTATACAGTGACTCTATAATACTGCCATACAGCAATTCTGTAATACTGTTATACAGTGACTCTATAATACTGCCATACAGTGACTCTGTAATACTGTTATACAGTGACTCTATATTACTGAGTCATGATAAACCACCCCCTGCCTTTATTTTTATTATTTGTTAGTTTTCTACCTTGATATTGCTCTGTATTTCTGCTCAGTCTCAGTCAGATTCACAGACTGGGGAGAAATTCCTCCCTCACTCTGCTACACACAGCCCAGAGCAGTTCAGGGTGAGATGAGCTGTGATTGGCTAAGGCTGCACACACACCCTTCAGCATTTCCTGATTTTGGACTTCTGCCAGGCCAACAGGAGTCCAAAGTCTGTGCAAGAGTTGGGGGGGAAATGTGCTCTGGACAAGTAGGGAGACACCTAGTGGCAGCTTTTTTAAACACAAATAAAACATAGAAAACTTCATTTATTTTTTTGTAAACAAAGTACATTAGAAAGATTTTGTATTTACTATAAGGAGTGCAATAGCAAAAACTAGTTTTAATGAGAGTGCCCATTTAAAGTGTAAACCAGAAAAGCTCCTGCTATGTATAATAGGTCCCGTTCACCCCACAGAGTCAAAGAGTTTCCTTTTTAGCCTCCATTGCGCATGTATATGTTGTTGGAGTTGAGTTAAACGGCATTATCAAAACTTAGAATAACATAGCTGCCTTCTTTCAAAAACAGCGCCACACCTGTTCTCAGGTTGTGTGTGGTATTACGACTCAGCTCTATTCACTTCAATTGAACTGAGCCGCAATATCACATACAACCTGAGGACAGGAGTGGTGCTGTTTCTGGAAGAAAGCAGATACGGTATGTATTTGTTATCCTGGATGACTCCTTTAGTATCAGCATCCTGGTGGTCTAGGGTAGTAAAGGGGTTAATGCTGCTTTTGTAGCACAGGGGAGGAATGTGTTTATACAGCAGATTTTGTTCTATTTATTACCGGCATTTAACATTCATTCCCATGTATTTTGGACTCTTAAACACGACAATAACTCCCTGGCAGCGGCCCCAGAATAGTGGAGCAGGCCAGTGACGCTGCCAGCAGTGCTCTGAGCAGAACACAATTCGGAGATGTCTCCCAGATCCCGTCTCACCAGGGATATCTGCATAGGGTACACATATGGGTAGGGGGTATACAACGCTTTAGGACATGTTTACATCAGTGAAACTTATACTGTAAGAATGTAGACAAGTGCATTTGGGCATTTTCCGCACATGTGTACCTGTTAAAAAGTATACGTATCCCTATACATTTGTGCACACTGTGGTAGGTTTTCACATGAATACGTGTATAATGTAAAAAAAAATATATATATATATATAGAGAGAGAGAGAGAGAGAAATAAAGATGATGCAGCACACCACAAATATGCAAAAGGTGGTTGTTTATTCCATCATGTGCAAAGACAACGTTTCACCAGTCTCTCACTGGCTTTCTCAAGTATATATATATATACAGTGGTCCTTCAATTTACAATATTAATTGGTTCTGGGACGACCATTGTATGTTGAAACCATTGTATGTTGAGACCAGAACTCTATGGAAACCTGGTAATTGGTTCTAAAGGCACCAAAATGTCATCCAAAAATAGGAAAAAGTGAGAATTAAAAAAAAATATGTAGATAACTAATATAGATAAAGCAAATCCTTACATATAAAAGTAATAAAGATCTGCTGGGAGCTGTAACTCTTTTTATTATAAAAATGAAAAACAAATCTGATACAAAACATAAAACAAAAACAAGCTTAACCAGCTATAACAAACATAACATAAATAAAATTACAAAAACAAAATCTGCCTAACCGGCCAGCCCAAATTTACTAAAATATACTTTTACTTTTTTCACATACCAAAAAACTAAATATCACACTCAAACACGCATTCCAAAAAGAACATAAAAATAGCCCAACTTGGCTTATAAAAATATATAAAACATAAAATAAGCACGACTTGGCTATAAAACAAAAGAAAAGGAACATAAAGGTAGCACAACTTGGCTGTAACTCAAAAATGACCCTTACCCAGGGGAAAAAAAAATAAAATAAAAAAATAAAAAAAATAAAAAGTAAAAAAAAAAATATTTCTGCACAACTTGCTAATAAATAACACTCTGCCTCACAGCCAGAGATCCACCGGTGAAAGAAGGGCAGGGAAAAGCAGCGCGGAGACGCGGCCGGAGAGAGGGCCCAAAGAGCCCAGCCCCACGCACCGCCCCCGCACGGCCGCAAGGCCCGCAAAGCACGCCCAGCACGGCAAGGAGCCGAGGACGGCCAGAGAGGATCTGCGCGCGGCCCAGAAACCGGCGAGAGCCGGACCCAAAAAGAGCAAGCCACAACCGAAGAAAAGGACAACACCGCCGAAAAGCGAGACCGCGAAGCCGGAGGCGAGGAGAACAGAGACACCGGAGGGGAGCAGCCTCCCCAAGGAGGAAAAAATAAAATATAAAATTTTATACACAAACATGTATACATGCATATACGCAAGCATACACATACATATACATACACATATATATATATATATATATATATATATACATACACACGTACATACACATAAACGCACACATATACATACACATAAACACATATGACACTACTTAACTACTGGCCCGACTGCACTATACACTATATAATATAAAACAATATAAATACAAAACCCAATATATACAAAACACAATATATACAAAACTTACTGAAAATACACAAAAATATACTACAGAAAACAACGGAAAACACCTACACTAAAACTGTCCCCTCACCCACACCACCCCTCCTGTACATGGGTCAGAGTCCATACCGTCCATACAGTTCTCAAAGTCCAGTCCTTAACTGACCCATGTCAGGACCCCAAAACACCACAAAACCACCACCCACAAAAACACCCTCCCCACCTAACACTCCTCCCAACCAACTTATATACAAACTTATACATTCTGAACCACCACCCCCTTTAGGCCCAAGTTTGGTTGCCTGTAAGCCCTTCATACCATGTAAATTGAAAACAAAACAAAAAGCTAATGTGCACATGCATCAGCCCACCACCAGGGAGAAGGATGGCAGACCTGATACATAAATCATTTTATACTCTTTCCCTAACTCCCCCTACAATTCTCCCTAATTCTATCCCTACAATAAATCTGACCCTGCCCTCACCCTATCTCTACCCCTATAACACTGCCCCTAACCAAAAATAAAAGGTACTCTACCCAAAAGGTTTAGTACCTAGGGCACATGAAATGAGAAACCTCTCCACAGGAGAGATGCCCTACTGGTACCAAGACTGCCATACTCCAAAGACCTGATCTTCCCGAGGTCACCGGTGATGTTCCTACAGACCTCCACCTCGGAGAGGATTTTCTGTTGGGTCGACACTAAGCACCGTGCGTTCCACGTGTAGTACCTAACCACTAAACTGACTAAGAATAAAGTGCCCCGATCTCGGCCACCCAGGTTCCTGAATGCCCCATAAGCCCACTCCGGATAGGCAAGGCCGGCAAGTTGACTCCAGCCGATGGAAGCGCCCACCCTGTTGTAGACCCCTATATTAAAGGGACAATGAAGCAGGAAGTGGTCCATGCTTTCCAGCGTGTCCCCGCACTCTTCTCGGGGACATCCCCGGTCATCAGAGTTCCTGCACTTCAGGTTGTCCCTTACATATAGCTTCCCCTGAAAGCAGCGCCAGGCCAAGTCCCAAAACTTCTGGGGGATCCTTTTCATGTTTAAAAGATACAACCCCACCCTCAGATCCTGACCTGGGCAGTCCCTGAGCGCCAGAGGCTTCTGGAAGCGGGTCAACAGAACCCGTTTGTCAAGGAACTGCCTTGACTGGGTCCTGATCTCCCACACTCCCAGACCCCACCGACGTATCGCCTTCAGAGTCGGGGTAGCGTAAGCCGGAAGATATCCATGGGGCGTACGGAGGTCCTTCACTTGCCCTCCTGTCTCCCATTCCTGGAAGAAAGGCCGAAACCACTCCCTGCAGGAGAGTACCCACGGAGGAGCCCTCTCTTTCCAGAGGTTTGCAATGTTGGCTTTCAAGAAGGTGTTCGTTAAGAACACCACAGGGTTTACCATAGATAAGCCCCCTAGTCTCCTCGTGCGGTACGTAACCTCCCTCTTGACTAGGTTCAACCTGCTCCCCCATAACAGTTGGAAAAACAGGCTGTAGACCCTAGTGTAGTAAGCCTCTGGTAAGATACATACACTGCCCAGATAGATAAACAAGGGGAGCAGGTACGATTTGATCAGGTGTACCCTTTCCCTGAGGGTCATAGACCAACCCTTCCACTGGTTCACCCTCTGAGTGGCATCCTGGAGCTTACCGTCCCAGTTTTTGGTGGGATAATCATCCTGGCCGAATGTGATGCCCAGAATTTTTGCTGAATCTTGGAGCCCTGGAAGGGTGTCCGGGAGATCAAACGTGGGATCTCCCCCTCCCAGCCAGAGACTTTCACACTTATCCCGGTTGATCTTGGACCCGGATGCCTCCGAGTAGCGGTCCACCTCTGACATCACCACATCGACCTCCTCCCGTGAGGAGACGAAAATAGTGACATCATCAGCGTACGCCACCACTCTCTGGGCGACATCCGGCTCCGCCAGAGTCATCCCGACTCCCGCCAACGGCCCACAATCTACCCTCCGGACGAAGGGATCGATTGCGAACACGTATAACAGCGGGCTCAAAGGACAACCCTGACGGACTCCGGACCCCACCTCAAAAGAGCGGCCAGACCAACCGTTCACCAGCGGGAAACTCTCTGCCCCTGCATATAAGGTGACAAGCCAATTCACAAAAGTACTCGGTAAGCCATATCTCAGGAGGACGGACCAGAGGTACTCGTGGTTCACCCGATCAAATGCTTTGGCCTGATCCAAGGACAGCATGTACCCCTTCCAGAGACCCGCACTACTCCGCTCCACTGCCTCCCTGACACTGAGGACAGCACTTAAGGTGCTTCGGCCCGGAACAGAGCAGTGCTGGGCCCCCGAAAGGAGCCGGGGTGCAAACTTCACCAACCGATTAAACAGTATCTTGGCCAGAAGCTTCCTGTCCGTATTGAGAAGAGCTATGGGCCTCCAATTCTCAATCCGGCTAGGATCTTTACCCTTTGACAGAAGAATCAGGGCTGACCTCCTCATTGACTTTGGTAGAGTGCCCGAGGAGAGACACTCATTGAATACCTCAGTCAAGAGGGGAGCTAAAGACTCCTTAAAGGTCCTGTACCACTCGGATGTTAAGCCATCCGGACCTGGAGACTTCTTAGGGGCAAGCCCCTCGATCGCCAGTCTCACTTCCTCTTCCCTGATTTCTTCTGCCAAAACATCAAGAGAGGGGTCTACTCCTGGCTCAGGAATAGTTTCAGCCAGGAAAGCCGACATCCCGTCTCGATTTAGATCCTTCCTTCCCAAGAGGTGCGAGTAGAAGGATCTGACGACCTCCAGGATCCCTGATCTGGACCGATTCAGAGATCCCGTACTATCAATCAGTCCTGAGACCACTTTACTACTCACTGACATCTTACAGTTCTTGTAAGGGTCGGGCGAGCGGTACCTCCCGTAATCCCTCTCAAAAACCAAAGATGCGTGCCTATCGTACTGACACCTCATCAGCAAGGATTTCACTCTGGAGATATCCTCCCGGCTACCTCCAGTCGAGACAAGGAGCTCGAGTTTCCTCCTCAGACCCCGATACAGGCGGTACCTATTCAGGGACCTGAGGCTCGAGAGCTGGCGGAAGAACCCCGCAACCCGCTTCTTGAATATCTCCCACCACTCTGACTTACTACTACAAAAGTCCAGTAAAGGTACCTGACTCTGAAGAAAGTCCTCAAAGGACTGTCTTATCTCCGCTTCCTCCAGGAGGGACGAATTCAGCTTCCAATAACCTTTACCCATCCGGGGGGTCTCTGAAACATTCAAGGAAAACAAAATCATACAGTGATCGGAGAATTCCACCTCAACCACGGACACTGCGGAAGAGACGGCTTCCTCCTTTAAATAAAACCTGTCTATCCTAGACCTGCAGCTACCTCGATGATAGGTGAAACCCACGTGGCCTGAGGGGCTCCGGATGTGGGCGTCCTCTAGGCGAGCTTCCCTAACTATATTATTGAGGGCCACGCTATCGTAAGCCAGCGGACCATTGGAACCTCTCCTATCTTGGGACCTCGTGACATTATTGAAGTCCCCTCCAAAAATCACTTGCCGGCTAGTAAAAAGGAAGGGCTTAATCCTCATAAAGAGATCTTTGCGGCCCCACTTGGTTTGTGGGGCGTAGATGTTAATGAGCCGGAGCTCTTGCCCCTTCATGAGGACATCTAAGATCAGGCACCTCCCCATTTCTAACTCAATAACCCGTCGGCATTCAACCGGAGCGGTAAAAAGGACCGCCACCCCACTATACGGCTCAGCCGCAAGAGACCAGTGGGAGGGCCCGCGCCTCCACTCTCTTCTGGCTTTTACCAGGGAGGCTAGATCTGACAACCTGGTCTCTTGCAGATACAAAATGTCGGCTTCAACACGGCCGAGAAAATCAAAGGCTGCGAATCTAGCCGTATCCGACTTTATGCTGGCACAGTTAATGGATGCCAGCGTCAATGGGGTGAGTGCCGCCATCATGGGTGATTAAGTTAGACGGCCTCACCTTTATTTCTTCTTCCCCTTCTTCTTCGTGCCCTCATCCCCAGAAGAAGAAGAAAGGGCAGGACCACTTTTAACCCTTTTTTTGGATTCGCTCTGATCCATATGGTCCCCGTCTCCGTCCGACCCCGGTCTAGCCCTGCCCTCCGAGGAAGGTGCCTCAACAGGACAGGGCCCAGTTCCCCCCAGAGGCTCTCTCTCCCTAGGCACCCCGCCCTCACCTTCCCCCTCCAAGGAGGGGGAGGAGATGTTATCAAGGACGAGGTACCGGTTTGACAGGTCAACCAGAGGGGGGGCAGTCAGGCTTCCGCTTTGGACCCGGCCCGCAGTACGAGGGAGAGAGGGCTTGGACCTCTTCTTTCTCCCTTTCCTTTTGCCCTTGTCTTTCTTTTTGGCCTTCTCTACACTCTCCTCATCCACACTTTCATAGTGGGAGGAATCGGAAGAGTCGGCCATATTGCCTTCCTCTTCGCCCAGTCTCCTGACCTCCTCATCCAGCACGTCCTCCTCCAGGGCTTCAGTCATTTCAGGGCCAGCTTCAGGAGCAGGGGCCGGAGCTACCCCCGTCACTTGGGCACTCTCCTGCTCCCTACTCCTCCTCCGATTTTCCTCCCGCCTTAGTTTGGCGGGGCCCTTCTTCCTCACTAGCCCTGGTGCGCCCCCATCCCTGCTCGTACCCTCTCCAGCCGAGGCAACCTCACAGCTCTCCCCAGCCGGAGCGGCCGCCGCACGGGCGAAGGCGCTAGGACAACGGCTGAAAGGGTGCCCGAGGACACCACACAGATGGCAGCGGATCTGCCTACAGGATGCGGCCAGATGACCCACCCCACCACACAAAGCACAGACCTGTACAGTACAGGCTGCGCTAAAATGGGTGGGGCTACCGCACCTGTGACAGACCTTAGGCTGCCCCTGGTAGAAGACCTGGATCCTGTCACGTCCAAGGAAGGCGGCTGACGGAATGTGGGAAACTGTACTCCCTGAACGCCTGAGTTTGACGGAAAACGTCCAGGCCCCGGACCAGATCCCGTGCTCATCAATGTTTTTCTTGGGCATGTCCGTCACATCCCCATACCGACCGAGCCAGGTCATGATGTCGTAACAAGAAAGTGACTCGTTACGGGTCAAAACGGTCACCTTCTTGACCGAGTTCTGACGGGAAATTGCCTTTACGGCAACATCCCGCCAGCCGGGCTCGTTCTTCGCCACCTCGTAGTTTGACCAGAAGAGTTCGAGACCCTCTGGCCGAACGAAACTGACGTCAAACTCGGATGTACCGTAGGGGTGGATCAGGGCAAAGATGTCACTCGCCCTGAATTCCATCTGGAGGAGGAGCTCAACCACTTTAGCGCGAGGTGGGCACGCATCCTCACCCCTCCAAATCAGACGGACCACATTCCTGCGGTTATTGTCCTGCCCGGTTGTCGGGAGGGACCAGACCACCTCCCCATTCTGCTCTCGGAAAGCCCCCAAACCGTGCCTCTCTATCCAGAAAGACAGGTCAACCTCACCCCTTCCCTCTACCTGGATCGACCTGTCTCCCCTACGCAGAGCCTCCAGGAGGCGCTGTTGCAAGTAACCCCCGGGGACGGACGGAGACGGGGACCCCCCTGGACCCCCGGCAGCGACATTAGCATAGCTCCTAGGAGCAGTCACCGCCGGGGGGGCAGCCGGGCCAGACCCAGACCCAGACCCAGAACCACCATTCACACCACCACTCACATCATCCTTTTTTCCATCCATACCACTACTCCCACCAACATTCACTCCACTGACACTCCTCTCATCCACAACACTACTACACTCAGCATTCTCACTCATACCCTGCCTGACTGATTCTGGGGTGGCTGGGAATTGTAGTACCGCTGGCTTAACTACAGTCTTTTTTTCTGGCTTGACTGCTGCTGACAATGGCTCCTCCTTCTGAATGGACACCGATCCCGGCACCGGGACACTCCCCCCCCTCACAGGGGAGTGCCCCGCAGTGCCCACAGAACAAACTGTACTCGGGGGACCGCCCCCCGAGCACACGGACTCAACGCTCTCTGGCGCCCGGACACTCCCCCCCCCTCACAGGGGAGTGCCCCGCGGCGCCAGTAGTGCCCACAGTACTCGGGGAACCGCCCCCCGAGCACACGGCAGCGTAACTTGTCTCTGGCACTTGGACACGCCCCCTGCCACCCTGGGGCGGTCCTGCAGTGCCAGAGCTGCCCGGCATGAGCCCATCCTGCCCTTCCCTACCGACAGGATGGGTGGGCTTCTCAACTATTGCGCCCTTAGCCTTTCCTGACGCCTTACTGTACTCCCCGTGCTGGCCCCGCTCCACCACAGGAACGGGGTCTGGCAGTTTGGGGGAGCCCGCAGCCTGAACCAGCTTTGCAGCTGGCCCAGACTGCTGGAAGGGGACAAATACATATTGTACCGTCTCCTTTGTCTTCCTTTTCTTGGACCTCTGCTTGACCACCACATCTTCACACTCCTCGTCCCCAAAGGTGAAATTCTGGAGGTGGGCTGGGGACTCCTGCATCACAATTGCCCTCAGCAGACCCCCAGCCTCACCCTCCACGTCATCCTCCTCACTCTCGCTTGGCGGAAGTGCCACCTGTCCAGCCTCAATGTAGCTGTCCTGGGTCTGGGTGTCACCCGGAGCAGCTACAACTCCCACACTTTCCTCCATCTTCTCCTCTTCACCACCATCCTCACTATCTTCGCCGCCACTACTCTCCCCATCATCCACCTCCACCTTACCTGGGGATTTCGTGGCGGCAAACCGATTGCTGTTGATCAGCTTCTCCTTGAAGAGACCGCTCCCCTCCAGTATCTCCGCTCTCCTCGCCTCCAGCTTCACAATCTCGCCTTTCAGCGATGTTATCCTCTTCTTCAGTTCTGGCTTGCTCTTTCTGGATCCTGTACTCATCAGACTCTGGGTCGCACGCAGATCCTCTCTGGCCATCCTCAGCTCCCTGCCGCGCTGCTCGTACTCCGCAAACCTTGCGGCCATGCGGGAGCAGTACGTGGAACTGGACTCGCCGGGCCCACTCTCCGACCACATCTCCACACTGCTTTTCCGTGCCTTTCTTCCACCAGTGGATCTCTGGCTGGCACCCGTAGCCTGGGTAGCAGAGCCTGCATTGCTGCAGACTCTGCCCGATCTTCTCCCGGCCGGAACAATGGCTGTCGAAGTTTTCACTCCACTTCCCGCCAGCCTGGAACGGGGAGTGGAGCCACAAGGCTCCATTGCAGGAGCTTCTTCCCCAGGAATCTGCCACAAACCTGGGGAAGGCTTGTTGGAAATCTCTGCTTGGTTCTGCTCTGCTGGAAGTCTCAGGAGACACACCCGCACACACCCTGCTGGGAGCAGTAACTCTTTTTATTATAAAAATGCAAAACAAATCAGATACAAAATATTAAACAAAAACAAGCTTAACCAGCTATAACAAACATAACATAAATAAAATTGCAAAAACAAATTCTGCCTAACCGGCCAGCCCAAATTTACTAAAATACACTTTTACTTTTTTCACATACCAAAAAACTAAATATCACACTCAAACACGCATTCCAAAAAGAACATAAAAATAGCCCAACTTGGCTTATAAAAATATATAAAACATAAAATAAGCACGACTTGGCTATAAAACAAAAGAAAAGGAACATAAAGGTAGCACAACTTGGCTGTAACTCAAAAATGACCCTTACCCAGGGGAAAAAATAAAAAAAAATAAAAAATAAAAAAAGTAAAAAAAAAAAAAAAAAATATTTCAGCACAACTTGCTAATAAATAACACTCTGCCTCACAGCCAGAGATCCACCGGTGAAAGAAGGGCAGGGAAAAGCAGCGCGGAGACGCGGCCGGAGAGAGGGCCCAAAGAGCCCAGCCCCACGCACCGCCCCCGCACGGCCGCAAGGCCCGCGAAGCACGCCCAGCACGGCAAGGAGCCGAGGACGGCCAGAGAGGATCTGCGCGCGGCCCAGAAACCGGCGAGAGCCGGACCCAAAAAGAGCAAGCCACAACCGAAGAAAAGGACAACACCGCCGAAAAGCGAGACCGCGAAGCCGGAAGCGAGGAGAACAGAGACACCGGAGGGGAGCAGCCCCCTCAAGGAGGAAAAAATAAAATATAAAATTTTATACACAAACATGTATACATGCATATACGCAAGCATACACATACATACATATATATATATATACATACACATGTATATACACATAAACGCACACATATACATACACATAAACACATATGACACTACTTAACTACTGGCCCGACTGCACTATACACTATATAATAAAAAATAATATAAATACAAAACCCAATATATACAAAACACAATACAAAACTTACTGAAAATACACAAAAATATACTACAGAAAACAACGGAAAACACCTACACTAAAACTGTCCCCTCACCCACACCACCCCTCCTGTACATGGGTCAGAGTCCATACCGTCCATACAGTTCACAAAGTCCAGTCCTTAACTGACCCATGTCAGGACCCCAAAACACCACAAAACCACCACCCACAAATACACCCTCCCCACCTAACACTCCTCCCAACCAACTTATATACAAACTTATACATTCTGAACCACCACCCCCTTTAGGCCCAAGTTTGGTTGCCTGTAAGCCCTTCATACCATGTAAATTGAAAACAAAACAAAAAGCTAATGTGCACATGCATCAGCCCACCACCAGGGAGAAGGATGGCAGACCTGATACATAAATCATTTTATACTCTTTCCCTAACTCCCCCTACAATTCTCCCTAATTCTATCCCTACAATAAATCTGACCCTACCCTCACCCTATCTCTACCCCTATAACACTGCCCCTAACCAAAAATAAAAGGTACTCTACCCAAAAGGTTTAGTACCTAGGGCACATGAAATGAGAAACCTCTCCACAGGAGAGAAGCCCTACTGGTACCAAGACTGCCATACTCCAAAGACCTGATCTTCCCGAGGTCACCAGTGATGTTCCTACAGACCTCCACCTCGGAGAGGATTTTCTGTTGGGTTGACACTAAACACCGTGCGTTCCACGTGTAGTACCTAACCACTAAACTGACTAAAAATAAAGTGCCCCGATCTCGGCCACCCAGGTTCCTGAATGCCCCATAAGCCCACTCCGGATAGGCAAGGCCGGCAAGTTGACTCCAGCCGATGGAAGCGCCCACCCTGTTGTAGACCCCTATGTTAAAGGGACAATGAAGCAGGAAGTGGTCCATGCTTTCCAGCGTGTCCCCACACTCTTCTCGGGGACATCCCCGGTCATCAGAGTTCCTGTACTTCAGGTTGTCCCTTACACATAGCTTCCCCTGAAAGCAGCGCCAGGCCAAGTCCCAAAACTTCTGGGGGATCCTTTTCATGTTTAAAAGATACAACCCCTCCCTCAGATCCCGACCTGGGCAGTCCCTGAGCGCCAGAGGCTTCTGGAAGTGGGTCAACAGAACCCGTTTGTCAAGGAACTGCCTTGACTGGGTCCTGATCTCCCACACTCCCAGACCCCACCGACGTATCGCCTTCAGAGTCGGGGTAGCGTAAGCCGGAAGATATCCATGTGGTGTACGGAGGTCCTTCACTTGCCCTCCTGTCTCCCATTCCTGGAAGAAAGGCCGAAACCACTCCTTGCAGGAGAGTACCCACGGAGGAGCCCTCTCTTTCCAGAGGTTTGCAATGTTGGCTTTCAAGAAGGTGTTCGTTAAGAACACCACGGGGTTTACCATAGATAAACCCCCTAGTCTCCTCGTGCGGTACGTAACCTCCCTCTTGACTAGGTTCAACCTGTTCCCCCATAACAGTTGGAAAAACAGGCTGTAGACCCTAGTGTAGTAAGCCTCTGGTAAGATACATACACTGCCCAGATAGATAAACAAGGGGAGCAGGTACGATTTGATCAGGTGTACCCTTTCCCTGAGGGTCATAGACCAACCCTTCCACTGGTTCACCCTCTGAGTGGCATCCTGGAGCTTACCATCCCAGTTTTTGGTGGGATAATCATCCTGGCCGAATGTGATGCCCAGAATTTTTGCTGACTCTTGGAGCCCTGGAAGGGTGTCAGGGAGATCAAACGTGGGATCTCCCCCTCCCAGCCAGAGACTTTCACACTTATCCCGGTTGATCTTGGACCCGGATGCCTCCGAGTAGCGGTCCACCTCTGACATCACCACATCGACCTCCTCCCGTGAGGAGACGAAAATAGTGACATCATCAGCGTACGCCACCACTCTCTGGGCGACATCCGGCTCCGCCAGAGTCATCGCGACTCCCGCCAACGGCCCACAATCTACCCTCCGGACGAAGGGATCGATTGCGAACACGTATAACAGCGGGCTCAAAGGACAACCCTGACGGACTCCGGACCCCACCTCAAAAGAGCGGCCAGACCAACCGTTCACCAGCGGGAAACTCTCTGCCCCTGCATATAAGGTGACAAGCCAATTCACAAAAGTACTCGGTAAGCCATATCTCAGGAGGACGGACCAGAGGTATTCGTGGTTCACCCGATCAAATGCTTTGGCCTGATCCAAGGACAGCATGTACCCCTTCCAGAGACCCGCACTACTCCGCTCCACTGCCTCCCTGACACTGAGGACAGCACTTAAGGTGCTTCGGCCTGGAACAGAGCAGTGCTGGGCCCCCGAAAGGAGCCGGGGTGCAAATTTCACCAACCGATTAAACAGTATCTTGGCCAGAAGCTTCCTGTCCGTATTGAGAAGAGCTATGGGCCTCCAATTCTCAATCCGGCTAGGATCTTTACCCTTTGACAGAAGAATCAGGGCTGACCTCCTCATTGACTTTGGTAGAGTGCCCGAGGAGAGACACTCATTGAATACCTCAGTCAAGAGGGGAGCTAAAGACTCCTTAAAGGTCCTGTACCACTCGGATGTTAAGCCATCCGGACCTGGCGACTTCTTGGGGGCGAGCCCCTCAATCGCCAGTCTCACTTCCTCTTCCCTGATTTCTTCTGCCAAACCATCAAGAGAGGGGTCTACCCCTGGCTCAGGAATAGTTTCAGCCAGGAAAGCCGACATCCCGTCTCGATCTAGATCCTTCCTTCCCAAGAGGTGCGAGTAGAAGGATCTGACGACCTCCAGGATCCCTGATCTGGACCGATTCAGAGATCCCGTACTATCAATCAGTCCTGAGACCACTTTACTACTCACTGACATCTTACAGTTCTTGTAAGGGTCGGGCGAGCGGTACCTCCCGTAATCCCTCTCAAAAACCAAAGATGCGTGCCTATCGTACTGACACCCCATCAGCAAGGATTTCACTCTGGAGATATCCTCCCGGCTACCTCCAGTCGAGACAAGGAGCTCGAGTTTCCTCCTCAGACCCTGATACAGGCGGTACCTATTCAGGGACCTGAGGCTCGAGAGCTGGCGGAAGAACCCCGCAACCCGCTTCTTGAATATCTCCCACCACTCTGACTTACTACTACAAAAGTCCAGTAAAGGTACCTGACTCTGAAGAAAATCCTCAAAGGACTGTCTTATCTCCGCTTCCTCCAGGAGGGACGAATTCAGCTTCCAATAACCTTTACCCATCCGGGGGGTCTCTGAAACATTCAAGGAAAACAAAATCATACAGTGATCGGAGAATTCCACCTCAACCACGGACACTGCGGAAGAGACGGCTTCCTCCTTTAAATAAAACCTGTCTATCCTAGACCTGCAGCTACCTCGATGATAGGTGAAACCCACGTGGCCTGAGGGGCTCCGGATGTGGGCGTCCTCTAGGCGAGCTTCCCTAACTATATTATTGAGGGCCACGCTATCGTAAGCCAGCGGACCATTGGAACCTCTCCTATCTTGGGACCTCGTGACATTATTGAAGTCCCCTCCAAAAATCACTTGCCGGCTAGTAAAAAGGAAGGGCTTAATCCTCATAAAGAGATCTTTGCGGCCCCACTTGGTTTGTGGGGCGTAGATGTTAATGAGCCGGAGCTCTTGCCCCTTCATGAGGACATCTAAGATCAGGCACCTCCCCATTTCTAACTCAATAACCCGTCGGCATTCAACCGGAGCGGTAAAAAGGACCGCCACCCCACTATACGGCTCAGCCGCAAGAGACCAGTGGGAGGGACCGCACCTCCACTCTCCTCTGGCTTTTACCAGGGAGGCTGAATCTGACAACCTGGTCTCTTGCAGATACAAAATGTCGGCTTCAACACGGCCGAGAAAATCAAAGGCTGCGAATCTAGCCGTATCAGACTTTATGCTGGCACAGTTAATGGATGCCAGCGTCAATGGGGTGAGTGCCGCCATCATGGGTGATTAAGTTAGATGGCCTCACCTTTATTTCTTCTTCCCCTTCTTCTTCGTGCCCTCATCCCCAGAAGAAGAAGAAAGGGCAGGACCGCTTTTACCCCTTTTTTTGGACTCACTCTGGTCCATATGGTCCCCGTCTCCGTCCGACCCCGGTCTAGCCCTGCCCTCTGAGGAAGGTGCCTCAACAGGACAGGGCCCAGTTCCCCCCAGAGGCTCTCTCTCCCTAGGCACCTCACCCTCACCTTCCCCCTCCAAGGAGGGGGAGGAGATGTTATCAAGGACGAGGTACCGGTTTGACAGGTCAACCAGAGGGGGGGCAGTCAGGCTTCCGCTTTGGACCCGGCCCGCAGTACGAGGGAGAGAGGGCTTGGACCTCTTCTTTCTCCCTTTCCTTTTGCCCTTGTCTTTCTTTTTGGCCTTCTCTACACTCTCCTCATCCACACTTTCATAGTGGGAGGAATCGGAAGAGTCGGCCATATTGCCTTCCTCTTCGCCCAGTCTCCTGACCTCCTCATCCAGCACGTCCTCCTCCAGGGCTTCAGTCATTTCAGGGCCAGCTTCAGGAGCAGGGGCCGGAGCTACCCCCGTCACTTGGGCACTCTCCTGCTCCCTACTCCTCCTCCGATTTTCCTCCCGCCTTAGTTTGGCGGGGCCCTTCTTCCTCACTAGCCCTGGTGCGCCCCCATCCCTGCTCGTACCCTCTCCAGCCGAGGCAACTTCACAGCTCTCCCCAGCCGGAGCGGCCGCCGCACGGGCGAAGGCGCTAGGACAACGGCTGAAAGGGTGCCCGAGGACACCACACAGATGGCAGCGGATCTGCCTACAGGATGCGGCCAGATGACCCACCCCACCACACAAAGCACAGACCTGTACAGTACAAGCTGCGCTAAAATGGGTGGGGCTACCGCACCTGTGACAGACCTTAGGCTGCCCCTGGTAGAAGACCTGGATCCTGTCACGTCCAAGGAAGGCGGCTGACGGAATGTGGGCAACCGTACTCCCTGAACGCCTGAGTTTGACGGAAAACGTCCAGGCCCCGGACCAGATCCCGTGCTCATTTTTTTGTTCAATGTTTTTCTTGGGCATGTCCGTCACATCCCCATACCGACCGAGCCAGGTCATGATGTCGTAACAAGAAAGTGACTCGTTACGGGTCAAAACGGTCACCTTCTTGACCGAGTTCGGACGGGAAATTGCCTTTACGGCAAAATCCCGCCAGCCGGGCTCGTTCTTCGCCACCTCGTAGTTTGACCAGAAGAGTTCGAGACCCTCTGGCCGAACGAAACTGACGTCAAACTCGGACGTACCGTAGGGGTGGATCAGGGCAAAGATGTCACTCGCCCTGAATTCCATCTGGAGGAGGAGCTCAACCACTTTAGCGCGAGGTGGGCACGCATCCTCACCCCTCCAAATCAGACGGACCACATTCCTGCGGTTATTGTCCTGCCCGGTTGTCGGGAGGGACCAGACCACCTCCCCATTCTGCTCTCGGAAAGCCCCCAAACCGTGCCTCTCTATCCAGAAAGACAGGTCGACCTCACCCCTTCCCTCTACCTGGATCGACCTGTCTCCCCTACGCAGAGCCTCCAGGAGGCGCTGTTGCAAGTAACCCCCGGGGACGGACGGAGACGGGGACCCCCCTGGACCCCCGGCAGCGACATTAGCATAGCTCCTAGGAGCAGTCACTGCCGGGGGGGCAGCCGGGCCAGACCCAGACCCAGACCCAGAACCACCATTCACACCACCACTCACATCATCCTTTTTTCCATCCATACCACTACTCCCACCAACATTCACTCCACTGACACTCCTCTCATCCACAACACTACTACACTCAGCATTCTCACTCATACCCTGCCTAACTGATTCTGGGCTGGCTGGGAATTGTAGTACTGCTGGCTTAACTACATTCTTTTTGTCCGGCTTGGCTGCTGCTGCTGCTGATGATGGTTCCTCCTGACTGGGCAATGATCCAGGCACCGGGACACTCCCCCCCCTCACAGGGGAGTTCCCCGCAGTGCCCGCAGAACAAACTGTACTCGGGGGACCGCCCCCCGAGCACACGGACTCAACGCTCTCTGGCGCCCGGACACTCCCCCCCCTCACAGGGGAGTGCCCCGCAGCGCCAGTAGTGCCCACAGTACTCGGGGAACCGCCCCCCGAGCACACGGCAGCGTAACTTGTCTCTGGCACTTGGACACGCCCCCTGCCACCCTGGGGCGGTCCTGCAGTGCCAGAGCTGCCCGGCATGAGCCCATCCTGCCCTTCCCTACCAACAGGATGGGTGGGCTTCACAACTATTGCGCCCTTAGCCTTTCCTGACGCCTTACTGTACTCCCCGTGCTGGCCCCGCTCCACCACAGGAACGGGGTCTGGCAGTTTGGGGGAGCCCGCAGCCTGAACCAGCTTTGCAGCTGGCCCAGACTGCTGGAAGGGGACAAATACATATTGTACCGTCTCCTTTGTCTTCCTTTTCTTGGACCTCTGCTTGACCACCACATCTTCACACTCCTCGTCCCCAAAAGTGAAATTCTGGAGGTGGGCTGGGGACTCCTGCATCACAATTGCCCTCAGCAGACCCCCAGCCTCACCCTCCACGTCATCCTCCTCACTCTCGCTTGGCGGAAGTGCCACCTGTCCAGCCTCAATGTAGCTGACCTGGGTCTGGGTGTCACCTGGAGTAGCTACAACTCCCACACTTTCCTCCATCTTCTCCTCTTCACCACCATCCTCACTATCTTCGCCGCCACTACTCTCCCCATCATCCACCTCCACCTTACCAGGGGATTTCGTGGCGGCAAACCGATTGCTGTTGATCAGCTTCTCCTTGAAGAGACCGCTCCCCTCCAGTATCTCCGCTCTCCTCGCCTCCAGCTTCACAATCTCGCCTTTCAGCGATGTTATCCTCTTCTTCAGTTCTGGCTTGCTCTTTCTGGATCCTGTACTCATCAGACTCTGGGTCGTACGCAGATCCTCTCTGGCCATCCTCAGCTCCTTGCCGCGCTGCTCGTACTCCGCAAACCTTGCGGCCATGCGGGAGCAGTACGTGGAACTGGACTCGCCGGGCCCACTCTCCGACCACATCTCCACACTGCTTTTCCGTGCCTTTCTTCCACCAGTGGATCTCTGGCTGGCACCCGTAGCCTGGGTAGCAGAGCCTGCATTGCTGCAGACTCTGCCCGATCTTCTCCCGGCTGGAACAATGGCTGTCGAAGTTTTCACTCCACTTCCCGCCAGCCTGGAACGGGGAGTGGAGCCACGAGGCTCCATTGCAGGAGCTTCTTCCCCAGGAATCTGCCACAAACCTGGGGAAGGCTTGTTGGAAATCTCTGCTTGGTTCTGCTCTGCTGGAAGTCTCAGGAGACACACCCGCACACACCCTGCTGGGAGCAGCAACTCTTTTTATTATAAAAATGCAAAACAAATCAGATACAAAATATTAAACAAAAACAAGCTTAACCAGCTATAACAAACATAACATAAATAAAATTGCAAAAACAAATTCTGCCTAACCGGCCAGCCCAAATTTACTAAAATACACTTTTACTTTTTTCACATACCAAAAAACTAAATATCACACTCAAACACGCATTCCAAAAAGAACATAAAAATAGCCCAACTTGGCTTATAAAAATATATAAAACATAAAATAAGCACGACTTGGCTATAAAACAAAAGAAAAGGAACATAAAGGTAGCACAACTTGGCTGTAACTCAAAAATGACCCTTACCCAGGGGGAAAAAAAAAAAAAAAAAAAAAAAATTAAAAAAAAAAATAAATATTTCAGCACAACTTGCTAATAAATAACACTCTGCCTCACAGCCAGAGATCCACCGGTGAAAGAAGGGCAGGGAAAAGCAGCGCGGAGACGCGGCCGGAGAGAGGGCCCAAAGAGCCCAGCCCCACGCACCACCCCCGCACGGCCGCAAGGCCCGCGAAGCACGCCCAGCACGGCAAGGAGCCGAGGACGGCCAGAGAGGATCTGCGCGCGGCCCAGAAACCGGCGAGAGCCGGACCCAAAAAGAGCAAGCCACAACCGAAGAAAAGGACAACACCGCCGAAAAGCGAGACCGCGAAGCCGGAAGCGAGGAGAACAGAGACACCGGAGGGGAGCAGCCCCCCCAAGGAGGAAAAAATAAAATATAAAATTTTATACACAAACATGTATACATGCATATACGCAAGCATACACATACATACATATATATATATATACATACACATGTATATACACATAAATGCACACATATACATACACATAAACACATATGACACTACTTAACTACTGGCCCGACTGCACTATACACTATATAATATAAAACAATATAAATACAAAACCCAATATATACAAAACACAATACAAAACTTACTGAAAATACACAAAAATATACTACAGAAAACAACGGAAAACACCTACACTAAAACTGTCCCCTCACCCACACCACCCCTCCTGTACATGGGTCAGAGTCCATACCGTCCATACAGTTCACAAAGTCCAGTCCTTAACTGACCCATGTCAGGACCCCAAAACACCACAAAACCACCACCCACAAATACACCCTCCCCACCTAACACTCCTCCCAACCAACTTATATACAAACTTATACATTCTGAACCACCACCCCCTTTAGGCCCAAGTTTGGTTGCCTGTAAGCCCTTCATACCATGTAAATTGAAAACAAAACAAAAAGCTAATGTGCACATGCATCAGCCCACCACCAGGGAGAAGGATGGCAGACCTGATACATAAATCATTTTATACTCTTTCCCTAACTCCCCCTACAATTCTCCCTAATTCTATCCCTACAATAAATCTGACCCTACCCTCACCCTATCTCTACCCCTATAACACTGCCCCTAACCAAAAATAAAAGGTACTCTACCCAAAAGGTTTAGTACCTAGGGCACATGAAATGAGAAACCTCTCCACAGGAGAGAAGCCCTACTGGTACCAAGACTGCCATACTCCAAAGACCTGATCTTCCCGAGGTCACCAGTGATGTTCCTACAGACCTCCACCTCGGAGAGGATTTTCTGTTGGGTCGACACTAAGCACCGTGCGTTCCACGTGTAGTACCTAACCACTAAACTGACTAAAAATAAAGTGCCCCGATCTCGGCCACCCAGGTTCCTGAATGCCCCATAAGCCCACTCCGGATAGGCAAGGCCGGCAAGTTGACTCCAGCCGATGGAAGCGCCCACCCTGTTGTAGACCCCTATGTTAAAGGGACAATGAAGCAGGAAGTGGTCCATGCTTTCCAGCGTGTCCCCACACTCTTCTCGGGGACATCCCCGGTCATCAGAGTTCCTGTACTTCAGGTTGTCCCTTACACATAGCTTCCCCTGAAAGCAGCGCCAGGCCAAGTCCCAAAACTTCTGGGGGATCCTTTTCATGTTTAAAAGATACAACCCCTCCCTCAGATCCCGACCTGGGCAGTCCCTGAGCGCCAGAGGCTTCTGGAAGTGGGTCAACAGAACCCGTTTGTCAAGGAACTGCCTTGACTGGGTCCTGATCTCCCACACTCCCAGACCCCACCGACGTATCGCCTTCAGAGTCGGGGTAGCGTAAGCCGGAAGATATCCATGTGGTGTACGGAGGTCCTTCACTTGCCCTCCTATCTCCCATTCCTGGAAGAAAGGCCGAAACCACTCCTTGCAGGAGAGTACCCACGGAGGAGCCCTCTCTTTCCAGAGGTTTGCAATGTTGGCTTTCAAAAGGTGTTCGTTAAGAACACCACGGGGTTTACCATAGATAAACCCCCTAGTCTCCTCGTGCGGTACGTAACCTCCCTCTTGACTAGGTTCAACCTGTTCCCCCATAACAGTTGGAAAAACAGGCTGTAGACCCTAGTGTAGTAAGCCTCTGGTAAGATACATACACTGCCCAGATAGATAAACAAGGGGAGCAGGTACGATTTGATCAGGTGTACCCTTTCCCTGAGGGTCATAGACCAACCCTTCCACTGGTTCACCCTCTGAGTGGCATCCTGGAGCTTACCATCCCAGTTTTTGGTGGGATAATCATCCTGGCCGAATGTGATGCCCAGAATTTTTGCTGACTCTTGGAGCCCTGGAAGGGTGTCAGGGAGATCAAACGTGGGATCTCCCCCTCCCAGCCAGAGACTTTCACACTTATCCCGGTTGATCTTGGACCCGGATGCCTCCGAGTAGCGGTCCACCTCTGACATCACCACATCGACCTCCTCCCGTGAGGAGACGAAAATAGTGACATCATCAGCGTACGCCACCACTCTCTGGGCGACATCCGGCTCCGCCAGAGTCATCCCGACTCCCGCCAACGGCCCACAATCTACCCTCCGGACGAAGGGATCGATTGCGAACACGTATAACAGCGGGCTCAAAGGACAACCCTGACGGACTCCGGACCCCACCTCAAAAGAGCGGCCAGACCAACCGTTCACCAGCGGGAAACTCTCTGCCCCTGCATATAAGGTGACAAGCCAATTCACAAAAGTACTCGGTAAGCCATATCTCAGGAGGACGGACCAGAGGTATTCGTGGTTCACCCGATCAAATGCTTTGGCCTGATCCAAGGACAGCATGTACCCCTTCCAGAGACCCGCACTACTCCGCTCCACTGCCTCCCTGACACTGAGGACAGCACTTAAGGTGCTTCGGCCCGGAACAGAGCAGTGCTGGGCCCCCGAAAGCAGCCGGGGTGCAAACTTCACCAACCGATTAAACAGTATCTTGGCCAGAAGCTTCCTGTCCGTATTGAGAAGAGCTATGGGCCTCCAATTCTCAATCCGGCTAGGATCTTTACCCTTTGACAGAAGAATCAGGGCTGACCTCCTCATTGACTTTGGTAGAGTGCCCGAGGAGAGACACTCATTGAATACCTCAGTCAAGAGGGGAGCTAAAGACTCCTTAAAGGTCCTGTACCACTCGGATGTTAAGCCATCCGGGCCTGGCGACTTCTTGGGGGCGAGCCCCTCGATCGCCAGTCTCACTTCCTCTTCCCTGATTTCTTCTGCCAAAACATCAAGAGAGGGGTCTACCCCTGGCTCAGGAATAGTTTCAGCCAGGAAAGCCGACATCCCGTCTCGATTTAGATCCTTCCTTCCCAAGAGGTGCGAGTAGAAGGATCTGACGACCTCCAGGATCCCTGATCTGGACCGATTCAGAGATCCCGTACTATCAATCAGTCCTGAGACCACTTTACTACTCACTGACATCTTACAGTTCTTGTAAGGGTCGGGCGAGCGGTACCTCCCGTAATCCCTCTCAAAAACCAAAGATGCGTGCCTATCGTACTGACACCCCATCAGCAAGGATTTCACTCTGGAGATATCCTCCCGGCTACCTCCAGTCGAGACAAGGAGCTCGAGTTTCCTCCTCAGACCCCGATACAGGCGGTACCTATTCAGGGACCTGAGGCTCGAGAGCTGGCGGAAGAACCCCGCAACCCGCTTTTTGAATATCTCCCACCACTCTGACTTACTACTACAAAAGTCCAGTAAAGGTACCTGACTCTGAAGAAAGTCCTCAAAGGACTGTCTTATCTCCGCTTCCTCCAGGAGGGACGAATTCAGCTTCCAATAACCTTTACCCATCCGGGGGGTCTCTGAAACATTCAAGGAAAACAAAATCATACAGTGATCGGAGAATTCCACCTCAACCACGGACACTGCGGAAGAGACGGCTTCCTCCTTTAAATAAAACCTGTCTATCCTAGACCTGCAGCTACCTCGATGATAGGTGAAACCCACGTGGCCTGAGGGGCTCCGGATGTGGGCGTCCTCTAGGCGAGCTTCCCTAACTATATTATTGAGGGCCACGCTATCGTAAGCCAGCGGACCATTGGAACCTCTCCTATCTTGGGACCTCGTGACATTATTGAAGTCCCCTCCAAAAATCACTTGCCGGCTAGTAAAAAGGAAGGGCTTAATCCTCATAAAGAGATCTTTGCGGCCCCACTTGGTTTGTGGGGCGTAGATGTTAATGAGCCGGAGCTCTTGCCCCTTCATGAGGACATTAAGATCAGGCACCTCCCCATTTCTAACTCAATAACCCGTCGGCATTCAACCGGAGCGGTAAAAAGGACCGCCACCCCACTATACGGCTCAGCCGCAAGAGACCAGTGGGAGGGACCGCACCTCCACTCTCTTCTGGCTTTTACCAGGGAGGCTGAATCTGACAACCTGGTCTCTTGCAGATACAAAATGTCGGCTTCAACACGGCCGAGAAAATCAAAGGCTGCGAATCTAGCCGTATCAGACTTTATGCTGGCACAGTTAATGGATGCCAGCGTCAATGGGGTGAGTGCCGCCATCATGGGTGATTAAGTTAGATGGCCTCACCTTTATTTCTTCTTCCCCTTCTTCTTCGTGCCCTCATCCCCAGAAGAAGAAGAAAGGGCAGGACCGCTTTTACCCCTTTTTTTGGACTCACTCTGGTCCATATGGTCCCCGTCTCCGTCCGACCCCGGTCTAGCCCTGCCCTCTGAGGAAGGTGCCTCAACAGGACAGGGCCCAGTTCCCCCCAGAGGCTCTCTCTCCCTAGGCACCTCGCCCTCACCTTCCCCCTCCAAGGAGGGGGAGGAGATGTTATCAAGGACGAGGTACCGGTTTGACAGGTCAACCAGAGGGGGGGCAGTCAGGCTTCCGCTTTGGACCCGGCCCGCAGTACGAGGGAGAGAGGGCTTGGACCTCTTCTTTCTCCCTTTCCTTTTGCCCTTGTCTTTCTTTTTGGCCTTCTCTACACTCTCCTCATCCACACTTTCATAGTGGGAGGAATCGGAAGAGTCGGCCATATTGCCTTCCTCTTCGCCCAGTCTCCTGACCTCCTCATCCAGCACGTCCTCCTCCAGGGCTTCAGTCATTTCAGGGCCAGCTTCAGGAGCAGGGGCCGGAGCTACCCCCGTCACTTGGGCACTCTCCTGCTCCCTACTCCTCCTCCGATTTTCCTCCCGCCTTAGTTTGGCGGGGCCCTTCTTCCTCACTAGCCCTGGTGCGCCCCCATCCCTGCTCGTACCCTCTCCAGCCGAGGCAACTTCACAGCTCTCCCCAGCCGGAGCGGCCGCCGCACGGGCGAAGGCGCTAGGACAACGGCTGAAAGGGTGCCCGAGGACACCACACAGATGGCAGCGGATCTGCCTACAGGATGCGGCCAGATGACCCACCCCACCACACAAAGCACAGACCTGTACAGTACAAGCTGCGCTAAAATGGGTGGGGCTACCGCACCTGTGACAGACCTTAGGCTGCCCCTGGTAGAAGACCTGGATCCTGTCACGTCCAAGGAAGGCGGCTGACGGAATGTGGGCAACCGTACTCCCTGAACGCCTGAGTTTGACGGAAAACGTCCAGGCCCCGGACCAGATCCCGTGCTCATCAATGTTTTTCTTGGGCATGTCCGTCACATCCCCATACCGACCGAGCCAGGTCATGATGTCGTAACAAGAAAGTGACTCGTTACGGGTCAAAACGGTCACCTTCTTGACCGAGTTCTGACAGGAAATTGCCTTTACGGCAAAATCCCGCCAGCCGGGCTCGTTCTTCGCCACCTCGTAGTTTGACCAGAAGAGTTCGAGACCCTCTGGCCGAACGAAACTGACGTCAAACTCGGACGTACCGTAGGGGTGGATCAGGGCAAAGATGTCACTCGCCCTGAATTCCATCTGGAGGAGGAGCTCAACCACTTTAGCGCGAGGTGGGCACGCATCCTCACCCCTCCAAATCAGACGGACCACATTCCTGCGGTTATTGTCCTGCCCGGTTGTCGGGAGGGACCAGACCACCTCCCCATTCTGCTCTCGGAAAGCCCCCAAACCGTGCCTCTCTATCCAGAAAGACAGGTCGACCTCACCCCTTCCCTCTACCTGGATCGACCTGTCTCCCCTACGCAGAGCCTCCAGGAGGCGCTGTTGCAAGTAACCCCCGGGGACGGACGGAGACGGGGATCCCCCTGGACCCCCGGCAGCGACATTAGCATAGCTCCTAGGAGCAGTCACTGCCAGGGGGGCAGCCGGGCCAGACCCAGACCCAGACCCAGAACCACCATTCACACCACCACTCACACCACCACTCACATCATCCTTTTTCCCATTCATACCACTACTCCCACCAACATTCACTCCACTGACACTCCTCTCATCCACAACACTACTACACTCAGCATTCTCACTCATACCCTGCCTAACTGATTCTGGGCTGGCTGGGATTTGTAGTACCGCTGGCTTAATTTCCGGCTTGGCTGCTGCTGCTGCTGATGATGATGATGGCTCCTCCTTCTGAATGATCAATGGTGCCTCCTGAGTCTGGGGCTGCCCCACCGAGCGCACCCCAGCTCCTCCCACGGCGCCATTGCCGGACACTGATCCCGACACCGGGACACTCCCCCCCCTCACAGGGGAGTGCCCTGCAGTGCCCGCAGAACACACTGTACTCGGGGGACCGCCCCCCGAGCACACAGACACAACGCTCTCTGGCGCCCGGACACTCCCCCCCCTCACAGGGGAGTGCCCCGCGGCGCCAGTAGTGCCCACAGTACTCGGGGAACCGCCCCCCGAGCACACGGCAGCATAACTTGCCTCTGGCACTTGGACACGCCCCCTGCCACCCTGGGGCGGTCCTGCAGTGCCAGAGCTGCCCGGCATGTGCCCATCCTGCCCTTCCCTACCGACAGGATGGGTGGGCTTCACAACTATTGCGCCCTTAGCCTTTCCTGACGCCTTACTGTACTCCCCGTGCTGGCCCCGCTCCACCACAGGAACGGGGTCTGGCAGTTTGGGGGAGCCCGCAGCCTGAACCAGCTTTGCAGCTGGCCCAGACTGCTGGAAGGGGACAAATACATATTGTACCGTCTCCTTTGTCTTCCTTTTCTTGGACCTCTGCTTGACCACCACATCTTCACATTCCTCGTCCCCAAAGGTGAAATTCTGGAGGTGGGCTGGGGACTCCTGCATCACAATTGCCCTCAGCAGACCCCCAGCCTCACCCTCCACGTCATCCTCCTCACTCTCGCTTGGCGGAAGTGCCACCTGTCCAGCCTCAATGTAGCTGTCCTGGGTCTGGGTGTCACCTGGAGTAGCTACAACTCCCACACTTTCCTCCATCTTCTCCTCTTCACCACCATCCTCACTATCTTCGCCGCCACTACTCTCCCCATCATCCACCTCCACCTTACCTGGGGATTTCGTGGCGGCAAACCGATTGCTGTTGATCAGCTTCTCCTTGAAGAGTCCGCTTCCCTCCAGTATCTCCGCTCTCCTCGCCTCCAGCCTCACAATCTCGCCTTTCAGCGATGTTATCCTCTTCTTCAGTTCTGGCTTGCTCTTTCTGGATCCGGTACTCATCAGACTCTGGGTCGCACGCAGATCCTCTCTGGCCATCCTCAGCTCCTTGCCGCGCTGCTCGTACTCCGCAAACCTTGCGGCCATGCGGGAGCAGTACGTGGAACTGGACTCGCCGGGCCCACTCTCCGACCACATCTCCACACTGCTTTTCCTTGCCTTTCTTCCACCAGTGGATCTCTGGCTGGCATCCGTAGCCTGGGTAGCAGAGCCTGCATTGCTGCAGACTCTGCCCGATCTTCTCCCGGCCGGAACAATGGCTGTCGAAGTTTTCACTCCACTTCCCGCCAGCCTGGAACGGGGAGTGGAGCCACGAGGCTCCATTGCAGGAGCTTCTTCCCCAGGAATCTGCCACAAACCTGGGGAAGGCTTGTTGGAAATCTCTGCTTGGTTCTGCTCTGCTGGAAGTCTCAGGAGACACACCCGCACACACCCTGCTGGGAGCAGCAACTCTTTTTATTATAAAAATGCAAAACAAATCAGATACAAAATATTAAACAAAAACAAGCTTAACCAGCTATAACAAACATAACATAAATAAAATTGCAAAAACAAATTCTGCCTAACCGGCCAGCCCAAATTTACTAAAATACACTTTTACTTTTTTCACATACCAAAAAACTAAATATCACACTCAAACACGCATTCCAAAAAGAACATAAAAATAGCCCAACTTGGCTTATAAAAATATATAAAACATAAAATAAGCACGACTTGGCTATAAAACAAAAGAAAAGGAACATGAAGGTAGCACAACTTGGCTGTAACTCAAAAATGACCCTTACCCAGGGGGAAAAAAATAAAAAAAAAAAATAAAAAAAATAAAAAAAATAAAAAATAAATAAATATTTCAGCACAACTTGCTAATAAATAACACTCTGCCTCACAGCCAGAGATCCACCGGTGAAAGAAGGGCAGGGAAAAGCAGCACGGAGACGCGGCCGGAGAGAGGGCCCAAAGAGCCCAGCCCCACGCACCGCCCCCGCACGGCCGCAAGGCCCGCGAAGCACGCCCAGCACGGCAAGGAGCCGAGGACGGCCAGAGAGGATCTGCGCGCGGCCCAGAAACCGGCGAGAGCCGGACCCAAAAAGAGCAAGCCACAACCGAAGAAAAGGACAACACCGCCGAAAAGCGAGACCGCGAAGCCGGAAGCGAGGAGAACAGAGACACCGGAGGGGAGCAGCCCCCCCAAGGAGGAAAAAATAAAATATAAAATTTTATACACAAACATGTATACATGCATATACGCAAGCATACACATACATACATATATATATATATATACATACACATGTATATACACATAAATGCACACATATACATACACATAAACACATATGACACTACTTAACTACTGGCCCGACTGCACTATACACTATATAATATAAAACAATATAAATACAAAACCCAATATATACAAAACACAATACAAAACTTACTGAAAATACACAAAAATATACTACAGAAAACAACGGAAAACACCTACACTAAAACTGTCCCCTCACCCACACCACCCCTCCTGTACATGGGTCAGAGTCCATACCGTCCATACAGTTCACAAAGTCCAGTCCTTAACTGACCCATGTCAGGACCCCAAAACACCACAAAACCACCACCCACAAATACACCCTCCCCACCTAACACTCCTCCCAACCAACTTATATACAAACTTATACATTCTGAACCACCACCCCCTTTAGGCCCAAGTTTGGTTGCCTGTAAGCCCTTCATACCATGTAAATTGAAAACAAAACAAAAAGCTAATGTGCACATGCATCAGCCCACCACCAGGGAGAAGGATGGCAGACCTGATACATAAATCATTTTATACTCTTTCCCTAACTCCCCCTACAATTCTCCCTAATTCTATCCCTACAATAAATCTGACCCTACCCTCACCCTATCTCTACCCCTATAACACTGCCCCTAACCAAAAATAAAAGGTACTCTACCCAAAAGGTTTAGTACCTAGGGCACATGAAATGAGAAACCTCTCCACAGGAGAGAAGCCCTACTGGTACCAAGACTGCCATACTCCAAAGACCTGATCTTCCCGAGGTCACCAGTGATGTTCCTACAGACCTCCACCTCGGAGAGGATTTTCTGTTGGGTCGACACTAAGCACCGTGCGTTCCACGTGTAGTACCTAACCACTAAACTGACTAAAAATAAAGTGCCCCGATCTCGGCCACCCAGGTTCCTGAATGCCCCATAAGCCCACTCCGGATAGGCAAGGCCGGCAAGTTGACTCCAGCCGATGGAAGCGCCCACCCTGTTGTAGACCCCTATGTTAAAGGGACAATGAAGCAGGAAGTGGTCCATGCTTTCCAGCGTGTCCCCACACTCTTCTCGGGGACATCCCCGGTCATCAGAGTTCCTGTACTTCAGGTTGTCCCTTACACATAGCTTCCCCTGAAAGCAGCGCCAGGCCAAGTCCCAAAACTTCTGGGGGATCCTTTTCATGTTTAAAAGATACAACCCCTCCCTCAGATCCCGACCTGGGCAGTCCCTGAGCGCCAGAGGCTTCTGGAAGTGGGTCAACAGAACCCGTTTGTCAAGGAACTGCCTTGACTGGGTCCTGATCTCCCACACTCCCAGACCCCACCGACGTATCGCCTTCAGAGTCGGGGTAGCGTAAGCCGGAAGATATCCATGTGGTGTACGGAGGTCCTTCACTTGCCCTCCTATCTCCCATTCCTGGAAGAAAGGCCGAAACCACTCCTTGCAGGAGAGTACCCACGGAGGAGCCCTCTCTTTCCAGAGGTTTGCAATGTTGGCTTTCAAGAAGGTGTTCGTTAAGAACACCACGGGGTTTACCATAGATAAACCCCCTAGTCTCCTCGTGCGGTACGTAACCTCCCTCTTGACTAGGTTCAACCTGTTCCCCCATAACAGTTGGAAAAACAGGCTGTAGACCCTAGTGTAGTAAGCCTCTGGTAAGATACATACACTGCCCAGATAGATAAACAAGGGGAGCAGGTACGATTTGATCAGGTGTACCCTTTCCCTGAGGGTCATAGACCAACCCTTCCACTGGTTCACCCTCTGAGTGGCATCCTGGAGCTTACCATCCCAGTTTTTGGTGGGATAATCATCCTGGCCGAATGTGATGCCCAGAATTTTTGCTGACTCTTGGAGCCCTGGAAGGGTGTCAGGGAGATCAAACGTGGGATCTCCCCCTCCCAGCCAGAGACTTTCACACTTATCCCGGTTGATCTTGGACCCGGATGCCTCCGAGTAGCGGTCCACCTCTGACATCACCACATCGACCTCCTCCCGTGAGGAGACGAAAATAGTGACATCATCAGCGTACGCCACCACTCTCTGGGCGACATCCGGCTCCGCCAGAGTCATCCCGACTCCCGCCAACGGCCCACAATCTACCCTCCGGACGAAGGGATCGATTGCGAACACGTATAACAGCGGGCTCAAAGGACAACCCTGACGGACTCCGGACCCCACCTCAAAAGAGCGGCCAGACCAACCGTTCACCAGCGGGAAACTCTCTGCCCCTGCATATAAGGTGACAAGCCAATTCACAAAAGTACTCGGTAAGCCATATCTCAGGAGGACGGACCAGAGGTATTCGTGGTTCACCCGATCAAATGCTTTGGCCTGATCCAAGGACAGCATGTACCCCTTCCAGAGACCCGCACTACTCCGCTCCACTGCCTCCCTGACACTGAGGACAGCACTTAAGGTGCTTCGGCCCGGAACAGAGCAGTGCTGGGCCCCCGAAAGCAGCCGGGGTGCAAACTTCACCAACCGATTAAACAGTATCTTGGCCAGAAGCTTCCTGTCCGTATTGAGAAGAGCTATGGGCCTCCAATTCTCAATCCGGCTAGGATCTTTACCCTTTGACAGAAGAATCAGGGCTGACCTCCTCATTGACTTTGGTAGAGTGCCCGAGGAGAGACACTCATTGAATACCTCAGTCAAGAGGGGAGCTAAAGACTCCTTAAAGGTCCTGTACCACTCGGATGTTAAGCCATCCGGGCCTGGCGACTTCTTGGGGGCGAGCCCCTCGATCGCCAGTCTCACTTCCTCTTCCCTGATTTCTTCTGCCAAAACATCAAGAGAGGGGTCTACCCCTGGCTCAGGAATAGTTTCAGCCAGGAAAGCCGACATCCCGTCTCGATTTAGATCCTTCCTTCCCAAGAGGTGCGAGTAGAAGGATCTGACGACCTCCAGGATCCCTGATCTGGACCGATTCAGAGATCCCGTACTATCAATCAGTCCTGAGACCACTTTACTACTCACTGACATCTTACAGTTCTTGTAAGGGTCGGGCGAGCGGTACCTCCCGTAATCCCTCTCAAAAACCAAAGATGCGTGCCTATCGTACTGACACCCCATCAGCAAGGATTTCACTCTGGAGATATCCTCCCGGCTACCTCCAGTCGAGACAAGGAGCTCGAGTTTCCTCCTCAGACCCCGATACAGGCGGTACCTATTCAGGGACCTGAGGCTCGAGAGCTGGCGGAAGAACCCCGCAACCCGCTTTTTGAATATCTCCCACCACTCTGACTTACTACTACAAAAGTCCAGTAAAGGTACCTGACTCTGAAGAAAGTCCTCAAAGGACTGTCTTATCTCCGCTTCCTCCAGGAGGGACGAATTCAGCTTCCAATAACCTTTACCCATCCGGGGGGTCTCTGAAACATTCAAGGAAAACAAAATCATACAGTGATCGGAGAATTCCACCTCAACCACGGACACTGCGGAAGAGACGGCTTCCTCCTTTAAATAAAACCTGTCTATCCTAGACCTGCAGCTACCTCGATGATAGGTGAAACCCACGTGGCCTGAGGGGCTCCGGATGTGGGCGTCCTCTAGGCGAGCTTCCCTAACTATATTATTGAGGGCCACGCTATCGTAAGCCAGCGGACCATTGGAACCTCTCCTATCTTGGGACCTCGTGACATTATTGAAGTCCCCTCCAAAAATCACTTGCCGGCTAGTAAAAAGGAAGGGCTTAATCCTCATAAAGAGATCTTTGCGGCCCCACTTGGTTTGTGGGGCGTAGATGTTAATGAGCCGGAGCTCTTGCCCCTTCATGAGGACATCTAAGATCAGGCACCTCCCCATTTCTAACTCAATAACCCGTCGGCATTCAACCGGAGCGGTAAAAAGGACCGCCACCCCACTATACGGCTCAGCCGCAAGAGACCAGTGGGAGGGACCGCACCTCCACTCTCTTCTGGCTTTTACCAGGGAGGCTGAATCTGACAACCTGGTCTCTTGCAGATACAAAATGTCGGCTTCAACACGGCCGAGAAAATCAAAGGCTGCGAATCTAGCCGTATCAGACTTTATGCTGGCACAGTTAATGGATGCCAGCGTCAATGGGGTGAGTGCCGCCATCATGGGTGATTAAGTTAGATGGCCTCACCTTTATTTCTTCTTCCCCTTCTTCTTCGTGCCCTCATCCCCAGAAGAAGAAGAAAGGGCAGGACCGCTTTTACCCCTTTTTTTGGACTCACTCTGGTCCATATGGTCCCCGTCTCCGTCCGACCCCGGTCTAGCCCTGCCCTCTGAGGAAGGTGCCTCAACAGGACAGGGCCCAGTTCCCCCCAGAGGCTCTCTCTCCCTAGGCACCTCGCCCTCACCTTCCCCCTCCAAGGAGGGGGAGGAGATGTTATCAAGGACGAGGTACCGGTTTGACAGGTCAACCAGAGGGGGGGCAGTCAGGCTTCCGCTTTGGACCCGGCCCGCAGTACGAGGGAGAGAGGGCTTGGACCTCTTCTTTCTCCCTTTCCTTTTGCCCTTGTCTTTCTTTTTGGCCTTCTCTACACTCTCCTCATCCACACTTTCATAGTGGGAGGAATCGGAAGAGTCGGCCATATTGCCTTCCTCTTCGCCCAGTCTCCTGACCTCCTCATCCAGCACGTCCTCCTCCAGGGCTTCAGTCATTTCAGGGCCAGCTTCAGGAGCAGGGGCCGGAGCTACCCCCGTCACTTGGGCACTCTCCTGCTCCCTACTCCTCCTCCGATTTTCCTCCCGCCTTAGTTTGGCGGGGCCCTTCTTCCTCACTAGCCCTGGTGCGCCCCCATCCCTGCTCGTACCCTCTCCAGCCGAGGCAACTTCACAGCTCTCCCCAGCCGGAGCGGCCGCCGCACGGGCGAAGGCGCTAGGACAACGGCTGAAAGGGTGCCCGAGGACACCACACAGATGGCAGCGGATCTGCCTACAGGATGCGGCCAGATGACCCACCCCACCACACAAAGCACAGACCTGTACAGTACAAGCTGCGCTAAAATGGGTGGGGCTACCGCACCTGTGACAGACCTTAGGCTGCCCCTGGTAGAAGACCTGGATCCTGTCACGTCCAAGGAAGGCGGCTGACGGAATGTGGGCAACCGTACTCCCTGAACGCCTGAGTTTGACGGAAAACGTCCAGGCCCCGGACCAGATCCCGTGCTCATCAATGTTTTTCTTGGGCATGTCCGTCACATCCCCATACCGACCGAGCCAGGTCATGATGTCGTAACAAGAAAGTGACTCGTTACGGGTCAAAACGGTCACCTTCTTGACCGAGTTCTGACAGGAAATTGCCTTTACGGCAAAATCCCGCCAGCCGGGCTCGTTCTTCGCCACCTCGTAGTTTGACCAGAAGAGTTCGAGACCCTCTGGCCGAACGAAACTGACGTCAAACTCGGACGTACCGTAGGGGTGGATCAGGGCAAAGATGTCACTCGCCCTGAATTCCATCTGGAGGAGGAGCTCAACCACTTTAGCGCGAGGTGGGCACGCATCCTCACCCCTCCAAATCAGACGGACCACATTCCTGCGGTTATTGTCCTGCCCGGTTGTCAGGAGGGACCAGACCACCTCCCCATTCTGCTCTCGGAAAGCCCCCAAACCGTGCCTCTCTATCCAGAAAGACAGGTCGACCTCACCCCTTCCCTCTACCTGGATCGACCTGTCTCCCCTACGCAGAGCCTCCAGGAGGCGCTGTTGCAAGTAACCCCCGGGGACGGACGGAGACGGGGATCCCCCTGGACCCCCGGCAGCGACATTAGCATAGCTCCTAGGAGCAGTCACTGCCAGGGGGGCAGCCGGGCCAGACCCAGACCCAGACCCAGAACCACCATTCACACCACCACTCACACCACCACTCACATCATCCTTTTTCCCATTCATACCACTACTCCCACCAACATTCACTCCACTGACACTCCTCTCATCCACAACACTACTACACTCAGCATTCTCACTCATACCCTGCCTAACTGATTCTGGGCTGGCTGGGATTTGTAGTACCGCTGGCTTAATTTCCGGCTTGGCTGCTGCTGCTGCTGATGATGATGATGGCTCCTCCTTCTGAATCATCAATGGTGCCTCCTGAGTCTGGGGCTGCCCCACCGAGCGCACCCCAGCTCCTCCCACGGCGCCATTGCCGGACACTGATCCCGACACCGGGACACTCCCCCCCCTCACAGGGGAGTGCCCTGCAGTGCCCGCAGAACACACTGTACTCGGGGGACCGCCCCCCGAGCACACAGACACAACGCTCTCTGGCGCCCGGACACTCCCCCCCCTCACAGGGGAGTGCCCCGCGGCGCCAGTAGTGCCCACAGTACTCGGGGAACCGCCCCCCGAGCACACGGCAGCATAACTTGCCTCTGGCACTTGGACACGCCCCCTGCCTCCCTGGGGCGGTCCTGCAGTGCCAGAGCTGCCCGGCATGTGCCCATCCTGCCCTTCCCTACCGACAGGATGGGTGGGCTTCACAACTATTGCGCCCTTAGCCTTTCCTGACGCCTTACTGTACTCCCCGTGCTGGCCCCGCTCCACCACAGGAACGGGGTCTGGCAGTTTGGGGGAGCCCGCAGCCTGAACCAGCTTTGCAGCTGGCCCAGACTGCTGGAAGGGGACAAATACATATTGTACCGTCTCCTTTGTCTTCCTTTTCTTGGACCTCTGCTTGACCACCACATCTTCACATTCCTCGTCCCCAAAGGTGAAATTCTGGAGGTGGGCTGGGGACTCCTGCATCACAATTGCCCTCAGCAGACCCCCAGCCTCACCCTCCACGTCATCCTCCTCACTCTCGCTTGGCGGAAGTGCCACCTGTCCAGCCTCAATGTAGCTGTCCTGGGTCTGGGTGTCACCTGGAGTAGCTACAACTCCCACACTTTCCTCCATCTTCTCCTCTTCACCACCATCCTCACTATCTTCGCCGCCACTACTCTCCCCATCATCCACCTCCACCTTACCTGGGGATTTCGTGGCGGCAAACCGATTGCTGTTGATCAGCTTCTCCTTGAAGAGTCCGCTCCCCTCCAGTATCTCCGCTCTCCTCGCCTCCAGCCTCACAATCTCGCCTTTCAGCGATGTTATCCTCTTCTTCAGTTCTGGCTTGCTCTTTCTGGATCCGGTACTCATCAGACTCTGGGTCGCACGCAGATCCTCTCTGGCCATCCTCAGCTCCTTGCCGCGCTGCTCGTACTCCGCAAACCTTGCGGCCATGCGGGAGCAGTACGTGGAACTGGACTCGCCGGGCCCACTCTCCGACCACATCTCCACACTGCTTTTCCTTGCCTTTCTTCCACCAGTGGATCTCTGGCTGGCATCCGTAGCCTGGGTAGCAGAGCCTGCATTGCTGCAGACTCTGCCCGATCTTCTCCCGGCCGGAACAATGGCTGTCGAAGTTTTCACTCCACTTCCCGCCAGCCTGGAACGGGGAGTGGAGCCACGAGGCTCCATTGCAGGAGCTTCTTCCCCAGGAATCTGCCACAAACCTGGGGAAGGCTTGTTGGAAATCTCTGCTTGGTTCTGCTCTGCTGGAAGTCTCAGGAGACACACCCGCACACACCCTGCTGGGAGCAGCAACTCTTTTTATTATAAAAATGCAAAACAAATCAGATACAAAATATTAAACAAAAACAAGCTTAACCAGCTATAACAAACATAACATAAATAAAATTGCAAAAACAAATTCTGCCTAACCGGCCAGCCCAAATTTACTAAAATACACTTTTACTTTTTTCACATACCAAAAAACTAAATATCACACTCAAACACGCATTCCAAAAAGAACATAAAAATAGCCCAACTTGGCTTATAAAAATATATAAAACATAAAATAAGCACGACTTGGCTATAAAACAAAAAAAAAAAAGGAACATAAAGGTAGCACAACTTGGCTGTAACTCAAAAATGACCCTTACCCAGGGGGAAAAAAAAAAAAAAAAAAAATTTCAGCACAACTTGCTAATAAATAACACTCTGCCTCACAGCCAGAGATCCACCGGTGAAAGAAGGGCAGGGAAAAGCAGCGCGGAGACGCGGCCGGAGAGAGGGCCCAAAGAGCCCAGCCCCACGCACCGCCCCCGCACGGCCGCAAGGCCCGCGAAGCACGCCCAGCACGGCAAGGAGCCGAGGACGGCCAGAGAGGACCCGCGCGCGGCCCAGAAACCGGCGAGAGCCGGACCCAAAAAGAGCAAGCCACAACCGAAGAAAAGGACAACACCGCCGAAAAGAGAGACCGCGAAGCCGGAAGCGAGGAGAACAGAGACACCGGAGGGGAGCAGCCCCCCCAAGGAGGAAAAAATAAAATATAAAATTTTATACACAAACATGTATACATGCATATACGCAAGCATACACATACATACATATATATATATATATACATACACATGTATATACACATAAACGCACACATATACATACACATAAACACATATGACACTACTTAACTACTGGCCCGACTGCACTATACACTATATAATATAAAACAATATAAATACAAAACACAATATATACAAAACACAATACAAAACTTACTGAAAATATACAAAAATATACTACAGAAAACAACGGAAAACACCTACACTAAAACTGTCCCCTCACCCACACCACCCCTCCTGTACATGGGTCAGAGTCCATACCGTCCATACAGTTCACAAAGTCCAGTCCTTAACTGACCCATGTCAGGACCCCAAAACACCACAAAACCACCACCCACAAATACACCCTCCCCACCTAACACTCCTCCCAACCAACTTATATACAAACTTATACATTCTGAACCACCACCCCCTTTAGGCCCAAGTTTGGTTGCCTGTAAGCCCTTCATACCATGTAAATTGAAAACAAAACAAAAAGCTAATGTGCACATGCATCAGCCCACCACCAGGGAGAAGGATGGCAGACCTGATACATAAATCATTTTATACTCTTTCCCTAACTCCCCCTACAATTCTCCCTAATTCTATCCCTACAATAAATCTGACCCTACCCTCACCCTATCTCTACCCCTATAACACTGCCCCTAACCAAAAATAAAAGGTACTCTACCCAAAAGGTTTAGTACCTAGGGCACATGAAATGAGAAACCTCTCCACAGGAGAGAAGCCCTACTGGTACCAAGACTGCCATACTCCAAAGACCTGATCTTCCCGAGGTCACCAGTGATGTTCCTACAGACCTCCACCTCGGAGAGGATTTTCTGTTGGGTCGACACTAAGCACCGTGCGTTCCACGTGTAGTACCTAACCACTAAACTGACTAAAAATAAAGTGCCCCGATCTCGGCCACCCAGGTTCCTGAATGCCCCATAAGCCCACTCCGGATAGGCAAGGCCGGCAAGTTGACTCCAGCCGATGGAAGCGCCCACCCTGTTGTAGACCCCTATGTTAAAGGGACAATGAAGCAGGAAGTGGTCCATGCTTTCCAGCGTGTCCCCACACTCTTCTCGGGGACATCCCCGGTCATCAGAGTTCCTGTACTTCAGGTTGTCCCTTACACATAGCTTCCCCTGAAAGCAGCGCCAGGCCAAGTCCCAAAACTTCTGGGGGATCCTTTTCATGTTTAAAAGATACAACCCCTCCCTCAGATCCCGACCTGGGCAGTCCCTGAGCGCCAGAGGCTTCTGGAAGTGGGTCAACAGAACCCGTTTGTCAAGGAACTGCCTTGACTGGGTCCTGATCTCCCACACTCCCAGACCCCACCGACGTATCGCCTTCAGAGTCGGGGTAGCGTAAGCCGGAAGATATCCATGTGGTGTACGGAGGTCCTTCACTTGCCCTCCTGTCTCCCATTCCTGGAAGAAAGGCCGAAACCACTCCTTGCAGGAGAGTACCCACGGAGGAGCCCTCTCTTTCCAGAGGTTTGCAATGTTGGCTTTCAAGAAGGTGTTCGTTAAGAACACCACGGGGTTTACCATAGATAAACCCCCTAGTCTCCTCGTGCGGTACGTAACCTCCCTCTTGACTAGGTTCAACCTGTTCCCCCATAACAGTTGGAAAAACAGGCTGTAGACCCTAGTGTAGTAAGCCTCTGGTAAGATACATACACTGCCCAGATAGATAAACAAGGGGAGCAGGTACGATTTGATCAGGTGTACCCTTTCCCTGAGGGTCATAGACCAACCCTTCCACTGGTTCACCCTCTGAGTGGCATCCTGGAGCTTACCATCCCAGTTTTTGGTGGGATAATCATCCTGGCCGAATGTGATGCCCAGAATTTTTGCTGACTCTTGGAGTCCTGGAAGGGTGTCAGGGAGATCAAACGTGGGATCTCCCCCTCCCAGCCAGAGACTTTCACACTTATCCCGGTTGATCTTGGACCCGGATGCCTCCGAGTAGCGGTCCACCTCTGACATCACCACATCGACCTCCTCCCGTGAGGAGACGAAAATAGTGACATCATCAGCGTACGCCACCACTCTCTGGGCGACATCCGGCTCCGCCAGAGTCATCCCGACTCCCGCCAACGGCCCACAATCTACCCTCCGGACGAAGGGATCGATTGCGAACACGTATAACAGCGGGCTCAAAGGACAACCCTGACGGACTCCGGACCCCACCTCAAAAGAGCGGCCAGACCAACCGTTCACCAGCGGGAAACTCTCTGCCCCTGCATATAAGGTGACAAGCCAATTCACAAAAGTACTCGGTAAGCCATATCTCAGGAGGACGGACCAGAGGTATTCGTGGTTCACCCGATCAAATGCTTTGGCCTGATCCAAGGACAGCATGTACCCCTTCCAGAGACCCGCACTACTCCGCTCCACTGCCTCCCTGACACTGAGGACAGCACTTAAGGTGCTTCGGCCCGGAACAGAGCAGTGCTGGTCCCCCGAAAGGAGCCGGGGTGCAAACTTCACCAACCGATTAAACAGTATCTTGGCCAGAAGCTTCCTGTCCGTATTGAGAAGAGCTATGGGCCTCCAATTCTCAATCCGGCTAGGATCTTTACCCTTTGACAGAAGAATCAGGGCTGACCTCCTCATTGACTTTGGTAGAGTGCCCGAGGAGAGACACTCATTGAATACCTCAGTCAAGAGGGGAGCTAAAGACTCCTTAAAGGTCCTGTACCACTCGGATGTTAAGCCATCCGGGCCTGGCGACTTCTTGGGGGCGAGCCCCTCGATCGCCAGTCTCACTTCCTCTTCCCTGATTTCTTCTGCCAAAACATCAAGAGAGGGGTCTACCCCTGGCTCAGGAATAGTTTCAGCCAGGAAAGCCAACATCCCGTCTCGATTTAGATCCTTCCTTCCCAAGAGGTGCGAGTAGAAGGATCTGACGACCTCCAGGATCCCTGATCTGGACCGATTCAGAGATCCCGTACTATCAATCAGTCCTGAGACCACTTTACTACTCACTGACATCTTACAGTTCCTGTAAGGGTCGGGCGAGCGGTACCTCCCGTAATCCCTCTCAAAAACCAAAGATGCGTGCCTATCGTACTGACACCCCATCAGCAAGGATTTCACTCTGGAGATATCCTCCCGGCTACCTCCAGTCGAGACAAGGAGCTCGAGTTTCCTCCTCAGACCCCGATACAGGCGGTACCTATTCAGGGACCTGAGGCTCGAGAGCTGGCGGAAGAACCCCGCAACCCGCTTCTTGAATATCTCCCACCACTCTGACTTACTACTACAAAAGTCCAGTAAAGGTACCTGACTCTGAAGAAAGTCCTCAAAGGACTGTCTTATCTCCGCTTCCTCCAGGAGGGACGAATTCAGCTTCCAATAACCTTTACCCATCCGGGGGGTCTCTGAAACATTCAAGGAAAACAAAATCATACAGTGATCGGAGAATTCCACCTCAACCACGGACACTGCAGAAGAGACGGCTTCCTCCTTTAAATAAAACCTGTCTATCCTAGACCTGCAGCTACCTCGATGATAGGTGAAACCCACGTGGCCTGAGGGGCTCCGGATGTGGGCGTCCTCTAGGCGAGCTTCCCTAACTATATTATTGAGGGCCACGCTATCGTAAGCCAGCGGACCATTGGAACCTCTCCTATCTTGGGACCTCGTGACATTATTGAAGTCCCCTCCAAAAATCACTTGCCGGCTAGTAAAAAGGAAGGGCTTAATCCTCATAAAGAGATCTTTGCGGCCCCACTTGGTTTGTGGGGCGTAGATGTTAATGAGCCGGAGCTCTTGCCCCTTCATGAGGACATCTAAGATCAGGCACCTCCCCATTTCTAACTCAATAACCCGTCGGCATTCAACCGGAGTGGTAAAAAGGACTGCCACCCCACTATACGGCTCAGCCGCAAGAGACCAGTGGGAGGGACCGCACCTCCACTCTCTTCTGGCTTTTACCAGGGAGGCTGAATCTGACAACCTGGTCTCTTGCAGATACAAAATGTCGGCTTCAACACGGCCGAGAAAATCAAAGGCTGCGAATCTAGCCGTATCAGACTTTATGCTGGCACAGTTAATGGATGCCAGCGTCAATGGGGTGAGTGCCGCCATCATGGGTGATTAAGTTAGATGGCCTCACCTTTATTTCTTCTTCCCCTTCTTCTTCGTGCCCTCATCCCCAGAAGAAGAAGAAAGGGCAGGACCGCTTTTACCCCTTTTTTTGGACTCACTCTGGTCCATATGGTCCCCGTCTCCGTCCGACCCCGGTCTAGCCCTGCCCTCTGAGGAAGGTGCCTCAACAGGACAGGGCCCAGTTCCCCCCAGAGGCTCTCTCTCCCTAGGCACCTCGCCCTCACCTTCCCCCTCCAAGGAGGGGGAGGAGATGTTATCAAGGACGAGGTACCGGTTTGACAGGTCAACCAGAGGGGGGGCAGTCAGGCTTCCGCTTTGGACCCGGCCCGCAGTACGAGGGAGAGAGGGCTTGGACCTCTTCTTTCTCCCTTTCCTTTTGCCCTTGTCTTTCTTTTTGGCCTTCTCTACACTCTCCTCATCCACACTTTCATAGTGGGAGGAATCGGAAGAGTCGGCCATATTGCCTTCCTCTTCGCCCAGTCTCCTGACCTCCTCATCCAGCACGTCCTCCTCCAGGGCTTCAGTCATTTCAGGGCCAGCTTCAGGAGCAGGGGCCGGAGCTACCCCCGTCACTTGGGCACTCTCCTGCTCCCTACTCCTCCTCCGATTTTCCTCCCGCCTTAGTTTGGCGGGGCCCTTCTTCCTCACTAGCCCTGGTGCGCCCCCATCCCTGCTCGTACCCTCTCCAGCCGAGGCAACTTCACAGCTCTCCCCAGCCGGAGCGGCCGCCGCACGGGCGAAGGCGCTAGGACAACGGCTGAAAGGGTGCCCGAGGACACCACACAGATGGCAGCGGATCTGCCTACAGGATGCGGCCAGATGACCCACCCCACCACACAAAGCACAGACCTGTACAGTACAAGCTGCGCTAAAATGGGTGGGGCTACCGCACCTGTGACAGACCTTAGGCTGCCCCTGGTAGAAGACCTGGATCCTGTCACGTCCAAGGAAGGCGGCCGACGGAATGTGGGCAACCGTACTCCCTGAACGCCTGAGTTTGACGGAAAACGTCCAGGCCCCGGACCAGATCCCGTGCTCATCAATGTTTTTCTTGGGCATGTCCGTCACATCCCCATACCGACCGAGCCAGGTCATGATGTCGTAACAAGAAAGTGACTCGTTACGGGTCAAAACGGTCACCTTCTTGACCGAGTTCTGACGGGAAATTGCCTTTACGGCAAAATCCCGCCAGCCGGGCTCGTTCTTCGCCACCTCGTAGTTTGACCAGAAGAGTTCGAGACCCTCTGGCCGAACGAAACTGACGTCAAACTCGGACGTACCGTAGGGGTGGATCAGGGCAAAGATGTCACTCGCCCTGAATTCCATCTGGAGGAGGAGCTCAACCACTTTAGCGCGAGGTGGGCACGCATCCTCACCCCTCCAAATCAGACGGACCACATTCCTGCGGTTATTGTCCTGCCCGGTTGTCGGGAGGGACCAGACCACCTCCCCATTCTGCTCTCGGAAAGCCCCCAAACCGTGCCTCTCTATCCAGAAAGACAGGTCGACCTCACCCCTTCCCTCTACGTGGATCGACCTGTCTCCCCTACGCAGAGCCTCCAGGAGGCGCTGTTGCAAGTAACCCCCGGGGACGGACGGAGACGGGGACCCCCCTGGACCCCCGGCAGCGACATTAGCATAGCTCCTAGGAGCAGTCACTGCCGGGGGGGCAGCCGGGCCAGACCCAGACCCAGAACCACCATTCACACCACCACTCACACCACCACTCACATCATCCTTTTTCCCATTCATACCACTACTCCCACCAACATTCACTCCACTGACACTCCTCTCATCCACAACACTACTACACTCAGCATTCTCACTCATACCCTGCCTAACTGATTCTGGGCTGGCTGGGATTTGTAGTACCGCTGGCTTAATTTCCGGCTTGGCTGCTGCTGCTGCTGATGATGATGATGGCTCCTCCTTCTGAATGATCAATGGTGCCTCCTGAGTCTGGGGCTGCCCCACCGAGCACACCCCAGCTCCTCCCACGGCGCCATTGCCGGACACTGATCCCGACACCGGGACACTCCCCCCCCTCACAGGGGAGTGCCCTGCAGTGCCCGCAGAACACACTGTACTCGGGGGACCGCCCCCCGAGCACACAGACACAACGCTCTCTGGCGCCCGGACACTCCCCCCCCTCACAGGGGAGTGCCCCGCGGTGCCAGTAGTGCCCACAGTACTCGGGGAACCGCCCCCCGAGCACACGGCAGCATAACTTGCCTCTGGCACTTGGACACGCCCCCTGCCACCCTGGGGCGGTCCTGCAGTGCCAGAGCTGCCCGGCATGAGCCCATCCTGCCCTTCCCTACCGACAGGATGGGTGGGCTTCACAACTATTGCGCCCTTAGCCGTTGCTGACGCCTTACTGTACTCCCCGTGCTGGCCCCGCTCCACCACAGGAACGGGGTCTGGCAGTTTGGGGGAGCCCGCAGCCTGAACCAGCTTTGCAGCTGGCCCAGACTGCTGGAAGGGGACAAATACATATTGTACCGTCTCCTTTGTCTTCCTTTTCTTGGACCTCTGCTTGACCACCACATCTTCACACTCCTCGTCCCCAAAGGTGAAATTCTGGAGGTGGGCTGGGGACTCCTGCATCACAATTGCCCTCAGCAGACCCCCAGCCTCACCCTCCACGTCATCCTCCTCACTCTCGCTTGGCGGAAGTGCCACCTGTCCAGCCTCAATGTAGCTGTCCTGGGTCTGGGTGTCACCTGGAGTAGCTACAACTCCCACACTTTCCTCCATCTTCTCCTCTTCACCACCATCCTCACTATCTTCGCCGCCACTACTCTCCCCATCATCCACCTCCACCTTACCTGGGGATTTCGTGGCGGCAAACCGATTGCTGTTGATCAGCTTCTCCTTGAAGAGTCCGCTCCCCTCCAGTATCTCCGCTCTCCTCGCCTCCAGCCTCACAATCTCGCCTTTCAGCGATGTTATCCTCTTCTTCAGTTCTGGCTTGCTCTTTCTGGATCCGGTACTCATCAGACTCTGGGTCGCACGCAGATCCTCTCTGGCCATCCTCAGCTCCTTGCCGCGCTGCTCGTACTCCGCAAACCTTGCGGCCATGCGGGAGCAGTACGTGGAACTGGACTCGCCGGGCCCACTCTCCGACCACATCTCCACACTGCTTTTCCTTGCCTTTCTTCCACCAGTGGATCTCTGGCTGGCATCCGTAGCCTGGGTAGCAGAGCCTGCATTGCTGCAGACTCTGCCCGATCTTCTCCCGGCCGGAACAATGGCTGTCGAAGTTTTCACTCCACTTCCCGCCAGCCTGGAACGGGGAGTGGAGCCACGAGGCTCCATTGCAGGAGCTTCTTCCCCAGGAATCTGCCACAAACCTGGGGAAGGCTTGTTGGAAATCTCTGCTTGGTTCTGCTCTGCTGGAAGTCTCAGGAGACACACCCGCACACACCCTGCTGGGAGCAGCAACTCTTTTTATTATAAAAATGCAAAACAAATCAGATACAAAATATTAAACAAAAACAAGCTTAACCAGCTATAACAAACATAACATAAATAAAATTGCAAAAACAAATTCTGCCTAACCGGCCAGCCCAAATTTACTAAAATACACTTTTACTTTTTTCACATACCAAAAAACTAAATATCACACTCAAACACGCATTCCAAAAAGAACATAAAAATAGCCCAACTTGGCTTATAAAAATATATAAAACATAAAATAAGCACGACTTGGCTATAAAACAAAAGAAAAGGAACATAAAGGTAGCACAACTTGGCTGTAACTCAAAAATGACCCTTACCCAGGGGAAAAAATAAAAAAAAATAAAAAATAAAAAAAGTAAAAAAAAAAAATATTTCAGCACAACTTGCTAATAAATAACACTCTGCCTCACAGCCAGAGATCCACCGGTGAAAGAAGGGCAGGGAAAAGCAGCGCGGAGATGCGGCCGGAGAGAGGGCCCAAAGAGCCCAGCCCCACGCACCGCCCCCGCACGGCCGCAAGGCCCGCGAAGCACGCCCAGCACGGCAAGGAGCCGAGGACGGCCAGAGAGGATCTGCGCGCGGCCCAGAAACCGGCGAGAGCCGGACCCAAAAAGAGCAAGCCACAACCGAAGAAAAGGACAACACCGCCGAAAAGCGAGACCGCGAAGCCGGAAGCGAGGAGAACAGAGACACCGGAGGGGAGCAGCCCCCCCAAGGAGGAAAAAATAAAATATAAAATTTTATACACAAACATGTATACATGCATATACGCAAGCATACACATACATACATATATATATATATACATACACATGTATATACACATAAACGCACACATATACATACACATAAACACATATGACACTACTTAACTACTGGCCCGACTGCACTATACACTATATAATAAAAAATAATATAAATACAAAACCCAATATATACAAAACACAATACAAAACTTACTGAAAATACACAAAAATATACTACAGAAAACAACGGAAAACACCTACACTAAAACTGTCCCCTCACCCACACCACCCCTCCTGTACATGGGTCAGAGTCCATACCGTCCATACAGTTCACAAAGTCCAGTCCTTAACTGACCCATGTCAGGACCCCAAAACACCACAAAACCACCACCCACAAATACACCCTCCCCACCTAACACTCCTCCCAACCAACTTATATACAAACTTATACATTCTGAACCACCACCCCCTTTAGGCCCAAGTTTGGTTGCCTGTAAGCCCTTCATACCATGTAAATTGAAAACAAAACAAAAAGCTAATGTGCACATGCATCAGCCCACCACCAGGGAGAAGGATGGCAGACCTGATACATAAATCATTTTATACTCTTTCCCTAACTCCCCCTACAATTCTCCCTAATTCTATCCCTACAATAAATCTGACCCTACCCTCACCCTATCTCTACCCCTATAACACTGCCCCTAACCAAAAATAAAAGGTACTCTACCCAAAAGGTTTAGTACCTAGGGCACATGAAATGAGAAACCTCTCCACAGGAGAGAAGCCCTACTGGTACCAAGACTGCCATACTCCAAAGACCTGATCTTCCCGAGGTCACCAGTGATGTTCCTACAGACCTCCACCTCGGAGAGGATTTTCTGTTGGGTCGACACTAAGCACCGTGCGTTCCACGTGTAGTACCTAACCACTAAACTGACTAAAAATAAAGTGCCCCGATCTCGGCCACCCAGGTTCCTGAATGCCCCATAAGCCCACTCCGGATAGGCAAGGCCGGCAAGTTGACTCCAGCCGATGGAAGCGCCCACCCTGTTGTAGACCCCTATGTTAAAGGGACAATGAAGCAGGAAGTGGTCCATGCTTTCCAGCGTGTCCCCACACTCTTCTCGGGGACATCCCCGGTCATCAGAGTTCCTGTACTTCAGGTTGTCCCTTACACATAGCTTCCCCTGAAAGCAGCGCCAGGCCAAGTCCCAAAACTTCTGGGGGATCCTTTTCATGTTTAAAAGATACAACCCCTCCCTCAGATCCCGACCTGGGCAGTCCCTGAGCGCCAGAGGCTTCTGGAAGTGGGTCAACAGAACCCGTTTGTCAAGGAACTGCCTTGACTGGGTCCTGATCTCCCACACTCCCAGACCCCACCGACGTATCGCCTTCAGAGTCGGGGTAGCGTAAGCCGGAAGATATCCATGTGGTGTACGGAGGTCCTTCACTTGCCCTCCTGTCTCCCATTCCTGGAAGAAAGGCCGAAACCACTCCTTGCAGGAGAGTACCCACGGAGGAGCCCTCTCTTTCCAGAGGTTTGCAATGTTGGCTTTCAAGAAGGTGTTTGTTAAGAACACCACGGGGTTTACCATAGATAAACCCCCTAGTCTCCTCATGCGGTACGTAACCTCCCTCTTGACTAGGTTCAACCTGTTCCCCCATAACAGTTGGAAAAACAGGCTGTAGACCCTAGTGTAGTAAGCCTCTGGTAAGATACATACACTGCCCAGATAGATAAACAAGGGGAGCAGGTACGATTTGATCAGGTGTACCCTTTCCCTGAGGGTCATAGACCAACCCTTCCACTGGTTTACCCTCTGAGTGGCATCCTGGAGCTTACCATCCCAGTTTTTGGTGGGATAATCATCCTGGCCGAATGTGATGCCCAGAATTTTTGCTGACTCTTGGAGCCCTGGAAGGGTGTCAGGGAGATCAAACGTGGGATCTCCCCCTCCCAGCCAGAGACTTTCACACTTATCCCGGTTGATCTTGGACCCGGATGCCTCCGAGTAGCGGTCCACCTCTGACATCACCACATCGACCTCCTCCCGTGAGGAGACGAAAATAGTGACATCATCAGCGTACGCCACCACTCTCTGGGCGACATCCGGCTCCGCCAGAGTCATCCCGACTCCCGCCAACGGCCCACAATCTACCCTCCGAACGAAGGGATCGATTGCGAACACGTATAACAGCGGGCTCAAAGGACAACCCTGACGGACTCCGGACCCCACCTCAAAAGAGCGGCCAGACCAACCGTTCACCAGCGGGAAACTCTCTGCCCCTGCATATAAGGTGACAAGCCAATTCACAAAAGTACTCGGTAAGCCATATCTCAGGAGGACGGACCAGAGGTATTCGTGGTTCACCCGATCAAATGCTTTGGCCTGATCCAAGGACAGCATGTACCCCTTCCAGAGACCCGCACTACTCCGCTCCACTGCCTCCCTGACACTGAGGACAGCACTTAAGGTGCTTCGGCCCGGAACAGAGCAGTGCTGGGCCCCCGAAAGGAGCCGGGGTGCAAACTTCACCAACCGATTAAACAGTATCTTGGCCAGAAGCTTCCTGTCCGTATTGAGAAGAGCTATGGGCCTCCAATTCTCAATCCGGCTAGGATCTTTACCCTTTGACAGAAGAATCAGGGCTGACCTCCTCATTGACTTTGGTAGAGTGCCCGAGGAGAGACACTCATTGAATACCTCAGTCAAGAGGGGAGCTAAAGACTCCTTAAAGGTCCTGTACCACTCGGATGTTAAGCCATCCGGGCCTGGCGACTTCTTGGGGGCGAGCCCCTCGATCGCCAGTCTCACTTCCTCTTCCCTGATTTCTTCTGCCAAAACATCAAGAGAGGGGTCTACCCCTGGCTCAGGAATAGTTTCAGCCAGGAAAGCCGACATCCCGTCTCGATTTAGATCCTTCCTTCCCAAGAGGTGCGAGTAGAAGGATCTGACGACCTCCAGGATCCCTGATCTGGACCGATTCAGAGATCCCGTACTATCAATCAGTCCTGAGACCACTTTACTACTCACTGACATCTTACAGTTCTTGTAAGGGTCGGGCGAGCGGTACCTCCCGTAATCCCTCTCAAAAACCAAAGATGCGTGCCTATCGTACTGACACCCCATCAGCAAGGATTTCACTCTGGAGATATCCTCCCGGCTACCTCCAGTCGAGACAAGGAGCTCGAGTTTCCTCCTCAGACCCCGATACAGGCGGTACCTATTCAGGGACCTGAGGCTCGAGAGCTGGCGGAAGAACCCCGCAACCCGCTTCTTGAATATCTCCCACCACTCTGACTTACTACTACAAAAGTCCAGTAAAGGTACCTGACTCTGAAGAAAGTCCTCAAAGGACTGTCTTATCTCCGCTTCCTCCAGGAGGGACGAATTCAGCTTCCAATAACCTTTACCCATCCGGGGGGTCTCTGAAACATTCAAGGAAAACAAAATCATACAGTGATCGGAGAATTCCATCTCAACCACGGACACTGCGGAAGAGACGGCTTCCTCCTTTAAATAAAACCTGTCTATCCTAGACCTGCAGCTACCTCGATGATAGGTGAAACCCACGTGGCCTGAGGGGCTCCGGATGTGGGCGTCCTCTAGGCGAGCTTCCCTAACTATATTATTGAGGGCCACGCTATCGTAAGCCAGCGGACCATTGGAACCTCTCCTATCTTGGGACCTCGTGACATTATTGAAGTCCCCTCCAAAAATCACTTGCCGGCTAGTAAAAAGGAAGGGCTTAATCCTCATAAAGAGATCTTTGCGGCCCCACTTGGTTTGTGGGGCGTAGATGTTAATGAGCCGGAGCTCTTGCCCCTTCATGAGGACATCTAAGATCAGGCACCTCCCCATTTCTAACTCAATAACCCGTCGGCATTCAACCGGAGCGGTAAAAAGGACCGCCACCCCACTATACGGCTCAGCCGCAAGAGACCAGTGGGAGGGACCGCACCTCCACTCTCTTCTGGCTTTTACCAGGGAGGCTGAATCTGACAACCTGGTCTCTTGCAGATACAAAATGTCGGCTTCCACACGGCCGAGAAAATCAAAGGCTGCGAATCTAGCCGTATCAGACTTTATGCTGGCACAGTTAATGGATGCCAGCGTCAATGGGGTGAGTGCCGCCATCATGGGTGATTAAGTTAGATGGCCTCACCTTTATTTCTTCTTCCCCTTCTTCTTCGTGCCCTCATCCCCAGAAGAAGAAGAAAGGGCAGGACCGCTTTTACCCCTTTTTTTGGACTCACTCTGGTCCATATGGTCCCCGTCTCCGTCCGACCCCGGTCTAGCCCTGCCCTCTGAGGAAGGTGCCTCAACAGGACAGGGCCCAGTTCCCCCCAGAGGCTCTCTCTCCCTAGGCACCTCGCCCTCACCTTCCCCCTCCAAGGAGGGGGAGGAGATGTTATCAAGGACGAGGTACCGGTTTGACAGGTCAACCAGAGGGGGGGCAGTCAGGCTTCCGCTTTGGACCCGGCCCGCAGTACGAGGGAGAGAGGGCTTGGACCTCTTCTTTCTCCCTTTCCTTTTGCCCTTGTCTTTCTTTTTGGCCTTCTCTACACTCTCCTCATCCACACTTTCATAGTGGGAGGAATCGGAAGAGTCGGCCATATTGCCTTCCTCTTCGCCCAGTCTCCTGACCTCCTCATCCAGCACGTCCTCCTCCAGGGCTTCAGTCATTTCAGGGCCAGCTTCAGGAGCAGGGGCCGGAGCTACCCCCGTCACTTGGGCACTCTCCTGCTCCCTACTCCTCCTCCGATTTTCCTCCCGCCTTAGTTTGGCGGGGCCCTTCTTCCTCACTAGCCCTGGTGCGCCCCCATCCCTGCTCGTACCCTCTCCAGCCGAGGCAACTTCACAGCTCTCCCCAGCCGGAGCGGCCGCCGCACGGGCGAAGGCGCTAGGACAACGGCTGAAAGGGTGCCCGAGGACACCACACAGATGGCAGCGGATCTGCCTACAGGATGCGGCCAGATGACCCACCCCACCACACAAAGCACAGACCTGTACAGTACAAGCTGCGCTAAAATGGGTGGGGCTACCGCACCTGTGACAGACCTTAGGCTGCCCCTGGTAGAAGACCTGGATCCTGTCACGTCCAAGGAAGGCGGCTGACGGAATGTGGGCAACCGTACTCCCTGAACGCCTGAGTTTGACGGAAAACGTCCAGGCCCCGGACCAGATCCCGTGCTCATCAATGTTTTTCTTGGGCATGTCCGTCACATCCCCATACCGACCGAGCCAGGTCATGATGTCGTAACAAGAAAGTGACTCGTTACGGGTCAAAACGGTCACCTTCTTGACCGAGTTCTGACGGGAAATTGCCTTTACGGCAAAATCCCGCCAGCCGGGCTCGTTCTTCGCCACCTCGTAGTTTGACCAGAAGAGTTCGAGACCCTCTGGCCGAACGAAACTGACGTCAAACTCGGACGTACCGTAGGGGTGGATCAGGGCAAAGATGTCACTCGCCCTGAATTCCATCTGGAGGAGGAGCTCAACCACTTTAGCGCGAGGTGGGCACGCATCCTCACCCCTCCAAATCAGACGGACCACATTCCTGCGGTTATTGTCCTGCCCGGTTGTCGGGAGGGACCAGACCACCTCCCCATTCTGCTCTCGGAAAGCCCCCAAACCGTGCCTCTCTATCCAGAAAGACAGGTCGACCTCACCCCTTCCCTCTACCTGGATCGACCTGTCTCCCCTACGCAGAGCCTCCAGGAGGCGCTGTTGCAAGTAACCCCCGGGGACGGACGGAGACGGGGATCCCCCTGGACCCCCGGCAGCGACATTAGCATAGCTCCTAGGAGCAGTCACTGCCGGGGGGGCAGCCGGGCCAGACCCAGACCCAGAACCACCATTCACACCTTCACTCACACCACCACTCACATCATCCTTTTTTCCATTCATACCACTACTCCCTCCAACATTCACTCCACTGACACTCCTCTCATCCACAACACTACTACACTCAGCATTCTCACTCATACCCTGCCTAACTGATTCTGGGCTGGCTGGGATTTGTAGTACCGCTGGCTTAATTTCCGGCTTGGCTGCTGCTGATGATGATGATGGCTCCTCCTTCTGAATGATCAATGGTGCCTCCTGAGTCTGGGGCTGCCCCACCGAGCGCACCCCAGCTCCTCCCACGGCGCCATTGCCGGACACTGATCCCGACACCGGGACACTCCCCCCCCTCACAGGGGTGTGCCCTGCAGTGCCCGCAGAACACACTGTACTCGGGGGACCGCCCCCCGAGCACACAGACACAACGCTCTCTGGCGCCCGGACACTCCCCCCCCTCACAGGGGAGTGCCCCGCGGCGCCAGTAGTGCCCACAGTACTCGGGGAACCGCCCCCCGAGCACACGGCAGCATAACTTGCCTCTGGCACTTGGACACGCCCCCTGCCACCCTGGGGCGGTCCTGCAGTGCCAGAGCTGCCCGGCATGTGCCCATCCTGCCCTTCCCTACCGACAGGATGGGTGGGCTTCACAACTATTGCGCCCTTAGCCGTTGCTGACGCCTTACTGTACTCCCCGTGCTGGCCCCGCTCCACCACAGGAACGGGGTCTGGCAGTTTGGGGGAGCCCGCAGCCTGAACCAGCTTTGCAGCTGGCCCAGACTGCTGGAAGGGGACAAATACATATTGTACCGTCTCCTTTGTCTTCCTTTTCTTGGACCTCTGCTTGACCACCACATCTTCACACTCCTCGTCCCCAAAGGTGAAATTCTGGAGGTGGGCTGGGGACTCCTGCATCACAATTGCCCTCAGCAGACCCCCAGCCTCACCCTCCACGTCATCCTCCTCACTCTCGCTTGGCGGAAGTGCCACCTGTCCAGCCTCAATGTAGCTGTCCTGGGTCTGGGTGTCACCTGGAGTAGCTACAACTCCCACACTTTCCTCCATCTTCTCCTCTTCACCACCATCCTCACTATCTTCGCCGCCACTACTCTCCCCATCATCCACCTCCACCTTACCTGGGGATTTCGTGGCGGCAAACCGATTGCTGTTGATCAGCTTCTCCTTGAAGAGTCCGCTCCCCTCCAGTATCTCCGCTCTCCTCGCCTCCAGCCTCACAATCTCGCCTTTCAGCGATGTTATCCTCTTCTTCAGTTCTGGCTTGCTCTTTCTGGATCCGGTACTCATCAGACTCTGGGTCGCACGCAGATCCTCTCTGGCCATCCTCAGCTCCTTGCCGCGCTGCTCGTACTCCGCAAACCTTGCGGCCATGCGGGAGCAGTACGTGGAACTGGACTCGCCGGGCCCACTCTCCGACCACATCTCCACACTGCTTTTCCTTGCCTTTCTTCCACCAGTGGATCTCTGGCTGGCATCCGTAGCCTGGGTAGCAGAGCCTGCATTGCTGCAGACTCTGCCCGATCTTCTCCCGGCCGGAACAATGGCTGTCGAAGTTTTCACTCCACTTCCCGCCAGCCTGGAACGGGGAGTGGAGCCACGAGGCTCCATTGCAGGAGCTTCTTCCCCAGGAATCTGCCACAAACCTGGGGAAGGCTTGTTGGAAATCTCTGCTTGGTTCTGCTCTGCTGGAAGTCTCAGGAGACACACCCGCACACACCCTGCTGGGAGCAGCAACTCTTTTTATTATAAAAATGCAAAACAAATCAGATACAAAATATTAAACAAAAACAAGCTTAACCAGCTATAACAAACATAACATAAATAAAATTGCAAAAACAAATTCTGCCTAACCGGCCAGCCCAAATTTACTAAAATACACTTTTACTTTTTTCACATACCAAAAAACTAAATATCACACTCAAACACGCATTCCAAAAAGAACATAAAAATAGCCCAACTTGGCTTATAAAAATATATAAAACATAAAATAAGCACGACTTGGCTATAAAACAAAAGAAAAGGAACATAAAGGTAGCACAACTTGGCTGTAACTCAAAAATGACCCTTACCCAGTGGAAAAAAAAAAAAAAAAAAAAAAAAAAAAATTTTTCAGCACAACTTGCTAATAAATAACACTCTGCCTCACAGCCAGAGATCCACCGGTGAAAGAAGGGCAGGGAAAAGCAGCGCGGAGACGCGGCCGGAGAGAGGGCCCAAAGAGCCCAGCCCCACGCACCGCCCCCGCACGGCCGCAAGGCCCGCGAAGCACGCCCAGCACGGCAAGGAGCCGAGGACGGCCAGAGAGGATCTGCGCGCGGCCCAGAAACCGGCGAGAGCCGGACCCAAAAAGAGCAAGCCACAACCGAAGAAAAGGACAACACCGCCGAAAAGCGAGACCGCGAAGCCGGAAGCGAGGAGAACAGAGACACCGGAGGGGAGCAGCCCCCCCAAGGAGGAAAAAATTAAATATAAAATTTTATACACAAACATGTATACATGCATATATGCAAGCATACACATACATACATATATATATATATATACATACACATGTATACACACATGTACATACACATAAACGCACACATATACATACACATAAACACATATGACACTACTTAACTACTGGCCCGACTGCACTATACACTATATAATATAAAACAATATAAATACAAAACCCAATATATACAAAACACAATACAAAACTTACTGAAAATCCACAAAAATATACTACAGAAAACAACGGAAAACACCTACACTAAAACTGTCCCCTCACCCACACCACCCCTCCTGTACATCGGTCAGAGTCCATACCGTCCATACAGTTCACAAAGTCCAGTCCTTAACTGACCCATGTCAGGACCCCAAAACACCACAAAACCACCACCCACAAATACACCCTCCCCACCTAACACTCCTCCCAACCAACTTATATACAAACTTATACATTCTGAACCACCACCCCCTTTAGGCCCAAGTTTGGTTGCCTGTAAGCCCTTCATACCATGTAAATTGAAAACAAAACAAAAAGCTAATGTGCACATGCATCAGCCCACCACCAGGGAGAAGGATGGCAGACCTGATACATAAATCATTTTATACTCTTTCCCTAACTCCCCCTACAATTCTCCCTAATTCTATCCCTACAATAAACCTCACCCTATCTCTACCCCTATAACACTGCCCCTAACCAAAAATAAAAGGTACTCTACCCAAAAGGTTTAGTACCTAGGGCACATGAAATGAGAAACCTCTCCACAGGAGAGAAGCCCTACTGGTACCAAGACTGCCATACTCCAAAGACCTGATCTTCCCGAGGTCACCAGTGATGTTCCTACAGACCTCCACCTCGGAGAGGATTTTCTGTTGGGTCGACACTAAGCACCGTGAGTTCCACGTGTAGTACCTAACCACTAAACTGACTAAAAATAAAGTGCCCCGATCTCGGCCACCCAGGTTCCTGAATGCCCCATAAGCCCACTCCGGATAGGCAAGGCCGGCAAGTTGACTCCAGCCGATGGAAGCGCCCACCCTGTTGTAGACCCCTATGTTAAAGGGACAATGAAGCAGGAAGTGGTCCATGCTTTCCAGCGTGTCCCCACACTCTTCTCGGGGACATCCCCGGTCATCAGAGTTCCTGTACTTCAGGTTGTCCCTTACACATAGCTTCCCCTGAAAGCAGCGCCAGGCCAAGTCCCAAAACTTCTGGGGGATCCTTTTCATGTTTAAAAGATACAACCCCTCCCTCAGATCCCGACCTGGGCAGTCCCTGAGCGCCAGAGGCTTCTGGAAGTGGGTCAACAGAACCCGTTTGTCAAGGAACTGCCTTGACTGGGTCCTGATCTCCCACACTCCCAGACCCCACCGACGTATCGCCTTCAGAGTCGGGGTAGCATAAGCCGGAAGATATCCATGGGACGTATGGAGGTCCTTCACTTGCCCTCCTGTCTCCCATTCCTGGAAGAAAGGCCGAAACCACTCCTTGCAGGAGAGTACCCACGGAGGAGCCCTCTCTTTCCAGAGGTTTGCAATGTTGGCTTTCAAGAAGGTGTTCGTTAAGAACACCACGGGGTTTACCATAGATAAACCCCCTAGTCTCCTCGTGCGGTACGTAACCTCCCTCTTGACTAGGTTCAACCTGTTCCCCCATAACAGTTGGAAAAACAGGCTGTAGACCCTAGTGTAGTAAGCCTCTGGTAAGATACATACACTGCCCAGATAGATAAACAAGGGGAGCAGGTACGATTTGATCAGGTGTACCCTTTCCCTGAGGGTCATAGACCAACCCTTCCACTGGTTCACCCTCTGAGTGGCATCCTGGAGCTTACCATCCCAGTTTTTGGTGGGATAATCATCCTGGCCGAATGTGATGCCCAGAATTTTTGCTGACTCTTGGAGCCCTGGAAGGGTGTCAGGGAGATCAAACGTGGGATCTCCCCCTCCCAGCCAGAGACTTTCACACTTATCCTGGTTGATCTTGGACCCGGATGCCTCCGAGTAGCGGTCCACCTCTGACATCACCACATCGACCTCCTCCCGTGAGGAGACGAAAATAGTGACATCATCAGCGTACGCCACCACTCTCTGGGCGACATCCGGCTCCGCCAGAGTCATCCCGACTCCCGCCAACGGCCCACAATCTACCCTCCGGACGAAGGGATCGATTGCGAACACGTATAACAGCGGGCTCAAAGGACAACCCTGACGGACTCCGGACCCCACCTCAAAAGAGCGGCCAGACCAACTGTTCACCAGCGGGAAACTCTCTGCCCCTGCATATAAGGTGACAAGCCAATTCACAAAAGTACTCGGTAAGCCATATCTCAGGAGGACGGACCAGAGGTATTCGTGGTTCACCCGATCAAATGCTTTGGCCTGATCCAAGGACAGCATGTACCCCTTCCAGAGACCCGCACTACTCCGCTCCACTGCCTCCCTGACACTGAGGACAGCACTTAAGGTGCTTCGGCCCGGAACAGAGCAGTGCTGGGCCCCCGAAAGGAGCCGGGGTGCAAACTTCACCAACCGATTAAACAGTATCTTGGCCAGAAGCTTCCTGTCCGTATTGAGAAGAGCTATGGGCCTCCAATTCTCAATCCGGCTAGGATCTTTACCCTTTGACAGAAGAATCAGGGCTGACCTCCTCATTGACTTTGGTAGAGTGCCCGAGGAGAGACACTCATTGAATACCTCAGTCAAGAGGGGAGCTAAAGACTCCTTAAAGGTCCTGTACCACTCGGATGTTAAGCCATCCGGGCCTGGCGACTTCTTGGGGGCGAGCCCCTCGATCGCCAGTCTCACTTCCTCTTCCCTGATTTCTTCTGCCAAAACATCAAGAGAGGGGTCTACCCCTGGCTCAGGAATAGTTTCAGCCAGGAAAGCCGACATCCCGTCTCGATTTAGATCCTTCCTTCCCAAGAGGTGCGAGTAGAAGGATCTGACGACCTCCAGGATCCCTGATCTGGACCGATTCAGAGATCCCGTACTATCAATCAGTCCTGAGACCACTTTACTACTCACTGACATCTTACAGTTCTTGTAAGGGTCGGGCGAGCGGTACCTCCCGTAATCCCTCTCAAAAACCAAAGATGCGTGCCTATCGTACTGACACCCCATCAGCAAGGATTTCACTCTGGAGATATCCACCCGGCTACCTCCAGTCGAGACAAGGAGCTCGAGTTTCCTCCTCAGACCCCGATACAGGCGGTACCTATTCAGGGACCTGAGGCTCGAGAGCTGGCGGAAGAACCCCGCAACCCGCTTTTTGAATATCTCCCACCACTCTGACTTACTACTACAAAAGTCCAGTAAAGGTACCTGACTCTGAAGAAAGTCCTCAAAGGACTGTCTTATCTCCGCTTCCTCCAGGAGGGACGAATTTAGCTTCCAATAACCTTTACCCATCCGGGGGGTCTCTGAAACATTCAAGGAAAACAAAATCATACAGTGATCGGAGAATTCCACCTCAACCACGGACACTGCGGAAGAGACGGCTTCCTCCTTTAAATAAAACCTGTCTATCCTAGACCTGCAGCTACCTCGATGATAGGTGAAACCCACGTGGCCTGAGGGGCTCCGGATGTGGGCGTCCTCTAGGCGAGCTTCCCTAACTATATTATTGAGGGCCACGCTATCGTAAGCCAGCGGACCATTGGAACCTCTCCTATCTTGGGACCTCGTGACATTATTGAAGTCCCCTCCAAAAATCACTTGCCGGCTAGTAAAAAGGAAGGGCTTAATCCTCATAAAGAGATCTTTGCGGCCCCACTTGGTTTGTGGGGCGTAGATGTTAATGAGCCGGAGCTCTTGCCCCTTCATGAGGACATCTAAGATCAGGCACCTCCCCATTTCTAACTCAATAACCCGTCGGCATTCAACCGGAGCGGTAAAAAGGACCGCCACCCCACTATACGGCTCAGCCGCAAGAGACCAGTGGGAGGGACCGCACCTCCACTCTCTTCTGGCTTTTACCAGGGAGGCTGAATCTGACAACCTGGTCTCTTGCAGATACAAAATGTCGGCTTCAACACGGCCGAGAAAATCAAAGGCTGCGAATCTAGCCGTATCAGACTTTATGCTGGCACAGTTAATGGATGCCAGCGTCAATGGGGTGAGTGCCGCCATCATGGGTGATTAAGTTAGATGGCCTCACCTTTATTTCTTCTTCCCCTTCTTCTTCGTGCCCTCATCCCCAGAAGAAGAAGAAAGGGCAGGACCGCTTTTACCCCTTTTTTTGGACTCACTCTGGTCCATATGGTCCCCGTCTCCGTCCGACCCCGGTCTAGCCCTGCCCTCTGAGGAAGGTGCCTCAACAGGACAGGGCCCAGTTCCCCCCAGAGGCTCTCTCTCCCTAGGCACCTCGCCCTCACCTTCCCCCTCCAAGGAGGGGGAGGAGATGTTATCAAGGACGAGGTACCGGTTTGACAGGTCAACCAGAGGGGGGGCAGTCAGGCCTCCGCTTTGGACCCGGCCCGCAGTACGAGGGAGAGAGGGCTTGGACCTCTTCTTTCTCCCTTTCCTTTTGCCCTTGTCTTTCTTTTTGGCCTTCTCTACACTCTCCTCATCCACACTTTCATAGTGGGAGGAATCGGAAGAGTCGGCCATATTGCCTTCCTCTTCGCCCAGTCTCCTGACCTCCTCATCCAGCACGTCCTCCTCCAGGGCTTCAGTCATTTCAGGGCCAGCTTCAGGAGCAGGGGCCGGAGCTACCCCCGTCACTTGGGCACTCTCCTGCTCCCTACTCCTCCTCCGATTTTCCTCCCGCCTTAGTTTGGCGGGGCCCTTCTTCCTCACTAGCCCTGGTGCGCCCCCATCCCTGCTCGTACCCTCTCCAGCCGAGGCAACTTCACAGCTCTCCCCAGCCGGAGCGGCCGCCGCACGGGCGAAGGCGCTAGGACAACGGCTGAAAGGGTGCCCGAGGACACCACACAGATGGCAGCGGATCTGCCTACAGGATGCGGCCAGATGACCCACCCCACCACACAAAGCACAGACCTGTACAGTACAAGCTGCGCTAAAATGGGTGGGGCTACCGCACCTGTGACAGACCTTAGGCTGCCCCTGGTAGAAGACCTGGATCCTGTCACGTCCAAGGAAGGCGGCTGACGGAATGTGGGCAACCGTACTCCCTGAACGCCTGAGTTTGACGGAAAACGTCCAGGCCCCGGACCAGATCCCGTGCTCATCAATGTTTTTCTTGGGCATGTCCGTCACATCCCCATACCGACCGAGCCAGGTCATGATGTCGTAACAAGAAAGTGACTCGTTACGGGTCAAAACGGTCACCTTCTTGACCGAGTTCTGACGGGAAATTGCCTTTACGGCAAAATCCCGCCAGCCGGGCTCGTTCTTCGCCACCTCGTAGTTTGACCAGAAGAGTTCGAGACCCTCTGGCCGAACGAAACTGACGTCAAACTCGGACGTACCGTAGGGGTGGATCAGGGCAAAGATGTCACTCGCCCTGAATTCCATCTGGAGGAGGAGCTCAACCACTTTAGCGCGAGGTGGGCACGCATCCTCACTCCTCCAAATCAGACGGACCACATTCCTGCGGTTATTGTCCTGCCCGGTTGTCGGGAGGGACCAGGCCACCTCCCCATTCTGCTCTCGGAAAGCCCCCAAACCGTGCCTCTCTATCCAGAAAGACAGGTCGACCTCACCCCTTCCCTCTACCTGGATCGACCTGTCTCCCCTACGCAGAGCCTCCAGGAGGCGCTGTTGCAAGTAACCCCCGGGGACGGACGGAGACGGGGATCCCCCTGGACCCCCGGCAGCGACATTAGCATAGCTCCTAGGAGCAGTCACTGCCGGGGGGGCAGCCGGGCCAGACCCAGACCCAGAACCACCATTCACACCTTCACTCACACCACCACTCACATCATCCTTTTTTCCATTCATACCACTACTCCCTCCAACATTCACTCCACTGACACTCCTCTCATCCACAACACTACTACACTCAGCATTCTCACTCATACCCTGCCTAACTGATTCTGGGCTGGCTGGGATTTGTAGTACCGCTGGCTTAATTTCCGGCTTGGCTGCTGCTGATGATGATGATGGCTCCTCCTTCTGAATGATCAATGGTGCCTCCTGAGTCTGGGGCTGCCCCACCGAGCGCACCCCAGCTCCTCCCACGGCGCCATTGCCGGACACTGATCCCGACACCGGGACACTCCCCCCCCTCACAGGGGTGTGCCCTGCAGTGCCCGCAGAACACACTGTACTCGGGGGACCGCCCCCCGAGCACACAGACACAACGCTCTCTGGCGCCCGGACACTCCCCCCCCTCACAGGGGAGTGCCCCGCGGCGCCAGTAGTGCCCACAGTACTCGGGGAACCGCCCCCCGAGCACACGGCAGCATAACTTGCCTCTGGCACTTGGACACGCCCCCTGCCACCCTGGGGCGGTCCTGCAGTGCCAGAGCTGCCCGGCATGTGCCCATCCTGCCCTTCCCTACCGACAGGATGGGTGGGCTTCACAACTATTGCGCCCTTAGCCGTTGCTGACGCCTTACTGTACTCCCCGTGCTGGCCCCGCTCCACCACAGGAACGGGGTCTGGCAGTTTGGGGGAGCCCGCAGCCTGAACCAGCTTTGCAGCTGGCCCAGACTGCTGGAAGGGGACAAATACATATTGTACCGTCTCCTTTGTCTTCCTTTTCTTGGACCTCTGCTTGACCACCACATCTTCACACTCCTCGTCCCCAAAGGTGAAATTCTGGAGGTGGGCTGGGGACTCCTGCATCACAATTGCCCTCAGCAGACCCCCAGCCTCACCCTCCACGTCATCCTCCTCACTCTCGCTTGGCGGAAGTGCCACCTGTCCAGCCTCAATGTAGCTGTCCTGGGTCTGGGTGTCACCTGGAGTAGCTACAACTCCCACACTTTCCTCCATCTTCTCCTCTTCACCACCATCCTCACTATCTTCGCCGCCACTACTCTCCCCATCATCCACCTCCACCTTACCTGGGGATTTCGTGGCGGCAAACCGATTGCTGTTGATCAGCTTCTCCTTGAAGAGTCCGCTCCCCTCCAGTATCTCCGCTCTCCTCGCCTCCAGCCTCACAATCTCGCCTTTCAGCGATGTTATCCTCTTCTTCAGTTCTGGCTTGCTCTTTCTGGATCCGGTACTCATCAGACTCTGGGTCGCACGCAGATCCTCTCTGGCCATCCTCAGCTCCTTGCCGCGCTGCTCGTACTCCGCAAACCTTGCGGCCATGCGGGAGCAGTACGTGGAACTGGACTCGCCGGGCCCACTCTCCGACCACATCTCCACACTGCTTTTCCTTGCCTTTCTTCCACCAGTGGATCTCTGGCTGGCATCCGTAGCCTGGGTAGCAGAGCCTGCATTGCTGCAGACTCTGCCCGATCTTCTCCCGGCCGGAACAATGGCTGTCGAAGTTTTCACTCCACTTCCCGCCAGCCTGGAACGGGGAGTGGAGCCACGAGGCTCCATTGCAGGAGCTTCTTCCCCAGGAATCTGCCACAAACCTGGGGAAGGCTTGTTGGAAATCTCTGCTTGGTTCTGCTCTGCTGGAAGTCTCAGGAGACACACCCGCACACACCCTGCTGGGAGCAGCAATCACTGTCTATGTCAGTGTTTCCCAAGCAGGGAGCCTCCAGCTGTTGCAAAACTACAACTCCGGTAGTTTTGCAACAGCCGGGGGCACCCTGCTTGGGAAACACTGGTCTATGTAGAGGAAAGGAGCTTCTTCGGGGTCCTGTACAGTACACAATGTCCTAAAAAATTTATGGAGTAGTCCTCACCTGGTGTCCAAAGGAGCAGGTAACCCTGGGGCAGGTAAAGTGTTCAGAACATGTAATACCTCTCTGTACTGTAGGGAGCGCTACCAGACACAAGTCAGTGCATACAGTTCAGTAATACATATGCATATACGCATATGGCCAGGATACGGGAGAGCATGGTTTTAGGTCCCCCCCAGCCGTATGCGCTCCCATATGGGTAAAAACGTGGTGTGAATCCACCCATAGCGAAGGGGTGAGATACTTTCCTATTGGTTGCTGGGTATGTTGCTAATCTCCAACAACTGTATTTGCATCATTCTCATTGGCCCACAAGCTAAAAGAAGGGGGGGATCAATGTTCGCGAATATTCGCATATGCCAGGCGGTCTCACACAGTAGTATTACAGCCTTCTTTAGACCACACAGACTGGAAGCAGAGAGGGATGATCACTGTGATGTGTACTGTGAAAAAAAAAGCGAATATTCGTAATTTCGAATATATAGTGCTATATTCATGAATTTTCGTGAATATGCGATATTCGCGAATAAAATTCAAATTGCGAATGTTCGCGAGCAACACTACTCTACACCACCCGAAGGTATACCGCTGGATCCTGGGCTAGGCACTAGGGTAATAATTCAAACAAAGAAAAAAGTATATATAGCCAGCTCACCGTTTGTAGTAATTTGGTCCTGACACTCATTGGAATTAGTTCGGAAGCCCGGAGAGAAAGCCAAGCCGTTGTCCTGGTAGATATAAACCGTAGAAGAAAAAATTTCCAGCTCCAGAAAAAAATAATTGGAAATTTTAAAAATCCCAAATTCATTCAGTCCATATTGAAATAAAAAAACAAAACACCCTGTGTGGTTAAAAAAAAACACGTCGACGCGTTTCGGACTGTCTAGTCCTTAATCATGGCACCTTGCACATAGCGATGTATTGAGGGGGCGTGTCAGCCGCCACTTCGTGCGGGGGTCGACACCCGCTATCTGGCCCCCGTACAGAGAGATCGCGGGGGGCCCCAGCGGTCGGACCCCATGCGATCTCAAACTTATCCCCTATCCTTAGGATAGGGGATACGTTTTTCACCACTGGATTACCCCTTTAATACTGGTCCTGATACACCTATATCCAGGCATATGAGAGAGGTACATGTGGAGAATCCTCTTAATTTGCAGTTTTTGGGTATCACTCATTGCAAGCTGGGATCCAGACGTGGGAATCTAAATAAAAAAGTTGTTAAAAGAGGAAGCGCGGTGGATTTCCCAATTGCAAACAAAAAATCCCAGTGGTTTAAATGAAGGATTAAAGGGGTTATCCAGGAAAAAACTATTTTTTTTATATCAACTGGCTCCAGAAAGTTAAACAGATTTGTAAATTATTTCTATTAAAAAATGTTCATTCTTTCAGTACTTATGAGCTTCTGAAGTTGAGTTGTTCTTTTCTGTCTAAGTGCTCTCTGATGACACGTGTCTCGGGAACTGTCCAGAGTAGGAGCAAATCCCCGTAGCAAACCTCTTCTACACTGTGCAGTTCCCGAGACAAGCAGAGATGTCAGCAGAGAGCACTGTTGCCAGACAGAAAACCACAACAACAACTCAACTTCAGCAGCTGATAATTATTGAAAGGATTAAGATTTTTTAATAGAAGTAATTTACAAATCTGTTTAGTTTTTTTTCCTGGAATACCCCTTTAACCTTCTCTACATTTTTTTAAACTGATTTGTAATTTTTACCCTGCAGTTTTGTATCACTATGTAAAAATTGTTATTGTGCCTTAGTATTGCTAATGCTGTCATCAATGAAAATGTGAAATGCCTCCTTAAAGCGGTACTCCGGCGCTAAGACATCTTATCCCCTATCCAAAGTATAGGGGATAAGATGCCTGATCGCGGGGGTCCCGCCGCTGAGGACCCCCGTGATCTTCCACGCCGCACCCCGTTACCATCGGCCCCCAGAGCGTGCTCGCTCCGCGTCTGATTACTGGCTATCACGGGGACGGAGCATAGTGACGTCACGGCTCCGCCCCCCTAGTGACATCACGTTCCGCCCCCTCAATGCAAGCCTATGGAGGGGGCGTGTCACTGATTACTGGCGATCACAGGGACAGAGCATAGTGACATCACGGCTCCGCCCCCCTAGTGACATCACGTTCCGCCCCCTCAATGCAAGCCTATGGAGGGGGCGTGACACGCCCCCTCCATAGGCTTGCATTGAGGGGGCGGAGAGTGACATCACACGGGGGGCGGAGCTGTGATGTCACTATGCTCCGTCCCTGTGATCGCCAGTAATCAGTGACACGCCCCCTCCATAGGCTTGCATTGAGGGGGCGGAGCGTGACATCACACGGGGGCGGAGCCATGATGTCACTATGCTCCGTCCCTGTGATCGCCAGTAATCAGTGACACGCCCCCTCCATAGGCTAGCATTGAGGGGGCGGAGCGTGATGTCACACGGGGGCGGAGCGTGATGTCACACGGGGGCGGAGCCGTGACGTCACTATGCTCCGTCTCCGTGATCGCCAGTAATCAGACCCGAAGTGAGCACGCTCCGGGGGCTGATTCTAATGGGGTGCGGCATGGGACCCCCGCGATCAGGCATCTTATCCCCTATCCGCCGGAGTACCCCTTTAATATTTAAGTATACAGCTGAGATACATTCTGACAATTATGATGTATATACCAGCTATTGTGTCCATTATAATCCCATATTTCTAACTATCCCCAATATCCATTTTCTGACTGTCCCCAATTTGGATTTTAGATCATCTTATGTTATATAATCTGATGGACTCATTAATTTAATGCTAAAAGGAATACTTACCTGGGGTTATATACTTCCCTATTGAGAGACCCTATATCTAATAACAGTGGTGATTGTGGTCAAAATGAGTTTATGTGCCTCATCCGAAGAGAGGACCAATAGCAGTACATGTAAACAAAGACGCGCGCAAGCGCGGTCGGAGAACGGCTGCGATCGACACGGTGTCTATTTTCTAGCGCAGATAGTTTTGCGCAGTTACGTTAGAATTCTCGTTAGCCATTAGGAGACGCGGCTGGTAAGAAGCAGATCTATGATTGGTTCAGCTATCTGTCAACCTTGGAAATGAATGTAGGAGCATGATGGGATATTTTACCGTCATCTGGTGGGGCAAATTCTTACTGGCTGATGTTGCTGTCTATCCACTGTGTGGTGAGGGTGTGATGAGGGCAGATGGAATTACCCTAGGGGCAGATGGCATTAACTCCTTGTGTTCGTGACGCCAGGGCGTAGTTTATCCTCTATACCACCCGAAGGTATGGCCGCTGGTGTTACGCCGAGCGCTCCGGGTCCCTGCTCCTCCCCGGAGCGCTCGCGGCGTTCTCCTCTCTGCAGCGCCCTGGTCAGACTCGCTGACCGGGAGCGCTGCACTGACACTGCCGACGGGGATGCGATTCGCATAGCGGGACGCGCCCGCTCGCGAATCGCATCCCAAGCTACTTGCCTGTCCCGGTCCCCGGCTGTCACGTTCTGGCTTGCGCAGCTCCGCTCTCTAGGGCGCACGTGGGCGCCAGCTCTCTAGGATTTAAAGGGCCAGTGCAACACTGATTGGTGCCTGGCCCAATCACTGTAATTAGCTCCCACCTGCTCCACGTCCATATAACCTCACTTCCCCTTCCCAGTATTGCCGGATCTTGTTGCCTTGTGCCAGAGAAAGCGGTTTGTGTATGTCCCAAGCCAGTGTTCCAGACCTTCTGCTGTTGCCCCTGACTACTACCCTTGCTGCCTCCCCTGACCTTCTGCTACGTCCGACCTTGCTCTTGCCTTGTCCTTTGCACCGCGCCTGTCTCAGCCAGTCAGAGAGGTTGAGCCGTTACCGGTGGATACGACCTGGTTGCTACCGCCGCAGCAAGACCGTCCCGCTTTGCGGCGGGCTCTGGTGAATACCAGTAGCAACTTAGAACCGGTCCACCGGTACGGTCCACGCCAATCCCTCTCTGACACAGAGGATCCACCTCCAGCCTGCCGAATCATAACAGCTGGATCCTGGGCTAGGCACAGGGGCAAATAACGACTCTGACTCAGTAAAGCTGCTGTTGTTCCGTAACTTGGTGTCGGACAGGTGTAACAGTCTATACAGCGTGACTAGGCCCACGGAGGTGACCAGTGACTTCAGAGACCTCAGGGCTTGCTGGGACTTATGGTGGACTTGGATAATTTAATGAAGGCCAAGCTGACTTGAAACAGATTGACTTGGACTGACTTGACTGAGACCGACTATGATAGACTTCACCCCGTTTGTAGCTTACCAGGCTTTGACTTGGATCTGGGGGGTCGTGGACTTGTGGATCCGTGGCTGCGTGGTAGACTTTAGGCCTCTTTAGGACACCAGACACTCTCTCCAGACTTGACCTTGCTGCCCTCTGGAGGGGTCCTATAGGTCACCCTGTGGTCACCTAGTCACTGACACCTTCCTTGGTTACAATTAGTGTTGGGCACGAATATTCGCGAATATTGCGAATATAGCGCAATATATTTGCAATTACGAATATTCACATTTTTTTCACAGTACACATCACAGTGATCATCCCTCCCTACTTCCACCTTGTGGTGTAAACAAGGCTCCAATACTAGTTACTGTGTCAGACCAGCGGGCGTCCGCGCATATTGATCCCTCCCTTCTTTTAGCTCTTTTATCCCGCCAAATTGCGCATGCAAATTTTATGGTTAATGCGCTTGAGCATGCAAATTTTATGGTGCATAGTAAAAAAGGCCGCGAATATTGCAAATATGCAAATTTTGCGAGTATATGACGAATATTCGTCATATATTCGCGAAATATCACGAATTCGAATATGGCCTATGCCGCTCAACACTAGTTACAATCACATGACAACAGTACTTAAAGGTATATGACAAATCATGTACATTGCATTGGATAACATACACATTCAGGGCACATAGGAGAAGGGGAGGCCCAGGGGACACGGAATGGATTCTGCCTGACAGGGCAGCTAGGGTACAGGGGTGCAACTTCTGTACTGGGCCACCACAACTGTTTCACCAATGAGATGAGACGTAATCACATCCTGTTGATAACATCATACAAGGGAAGTTGTATAAACCCCACTTTGGCTCATATATATGCCATTTGCCCTATAGCCCTGGATAAAGCCACTTGTTGGTGGCGAAACGTCAAGGGGGCCATTTGTATATCGTTTTTTAAAATTCAGCACTTAGGTCCACAAGATATCAAAATCTATTAGTTGCGGACTGCAGCCGTAACAATAGTACCTGTTGTTCACTTCATTAGCATGTAGCCACATGCTGTATTGGCTACAATTACTGTGATGTTAAGGATGAGACCTAATTGTTTGAGGATATTAATAGCTGACAAATTAAAAGTTACGTTTTACTGTGTATATATTAGTAGTGGATGGTAAATTTAGGGTATCGGCTACTACAGCCTGTCACAGGGTGTATCACTAACCAGGTTATGGCAGCCACTGAGGCCTAGCCAATCGACTGACCACCAAAACATGGACGGCAAAACTATTTTAATGCTGCGCTCGCTATTGATCACGGCATCTAAACAGTTAAAGGGGTACTCCGCCCCTAGACATCTTATCCCCCGCTGCTGTGGACCCCCGGGATCTTGGCAGCGGCACCCCGCTATCATTACTGCCCAGAGCACACTCGCTCCGTGCGTAACGACGGGCGATACAGGGGCCGGAGCATCGTTACGTCACGGCGCTGCCCCCTCGTGATGTAACGGCCCGCCCCCTCAATACAACTCTATGGGACGGGGCGTGGTGGCCATCACGCCCCCTCCCATAGACTTGTATTGAGGGGCGGGCCGTTACGCCACGAGGGGGTGGAGCCGTGACGTAACGATGCTCCGGCCCCTGTATTGCCCGTCATTGCGCAACAAGCGAGTGTGCTCTGTGCAGTAATGATAGCGGGGTGCCGCAGCAGCGGGACCCCGGCGATCTGACATCTTATCCCCTATCCTTTGGATAGGGGATAAGATATCTAGGGGCAGAGTACCCCTTTAAATGACCGAAATCAGAGTGATCACCGATGTGGTCATGACTGGCGGATGTCTGATGCAGGTAGCAGAATCGAACTTGTGCCAATCTGTAAGTCTAAATCAGCCGAAGGCTGTCCGGGCATGCTGGGAGTTGTAGTTTTGCAACAGCTGGAAGCACACTGGTTGGGAAAAACTGCTCTAAGCATTGCTGTTGGTCTCCCATCCACCGCCCAGACCATGATACCTGCTGCTTAGCATGCTTGGAGTTGTAGTTTTGCAACAGCTGGAGGCACACTGGCTGGGAAAAACTGCTTTAAGCATTGCTGTTGGTCTCCCATTCACTTCCCAGACCATGATACCTGCTGCTTGGCATGCTGGGAGTTGTAGTTTTGCAACAGCTGAAGTCACACTGGTTGGGAAACACTGGTGATTTTGAACGAGAAGACAAGATCTCCAGTAATAGGAAACCTAATTCTCTCTCCCGTAAGTCCAGCTGATCCTGGAACGCGAGCGCCATGGCGCAAGCGCGGCCTCGTAAAGCCGAGTATTTATAGACATTCAATTTCCCAGTCTGTATAGTTACATTTATAGCCAATAAAGAGTTTACTATAGATCCTTGCTGGAAGGAGCCCAATTCCCACAGACAGGGGGAGGTCTTATTGTGTAGACGCTGGGTGGGGGTCCACCATAAACCAGTACAACGCTCTCGTTATTATTACTCTTTGCGCAATTGACGACTGTCTGAAATATGTAATGGATGCCGCTAAATTGACACAAATTATTATGTAGCTAAGCCTATTATGTGTGATACAGTTTGCGGCATCTGCGTATCTAAATCTATCACGTTTGATGCTGTCTGATAAGTCACTGAATCTAATCCTATCAGGTGTGATACTGTCTGGTAAATCTGTGTATCTAATCCTACTATGTGTTATACTGTCTGCTGAGCTAAAGTATCTAAGCCTCTCATGTGGGACACTATGGGGAAGATTTATCAAAACCTGTGTGGAGGAACAGTGGTGCAGTTACCATAGCAACCAATCAGATCGCGTCTTTTTCAAAGGCCTTTTTGAAAATGAAAGTAGTGCTCTGATTGGTTGCTATGGGCAACTGCACCACTGTTCCTCTACACAGGTCTGGATAAATCTCCCCCTAATGTATTTTAGCCTATTATGTTTGATGCTGTCTGACAGGTCACTGTATCTAATCCCGTCATTTGTGATACTGTCTGGCGAGCCGGTATATCTAATCCTACATTGTGTTATACTGGCAACTAAGCCACTGTATCCGAGTCTATTGTGTGAAACAGCTCAATGAACCAACGTATCTAAATCTATCATCTGTGTTACATCATCCTATCATGTGTATGGGATACCATCTACCGAGCCTACAATCAGTGACACTTAGGTGTATCTAAGCCTATCATGTGTGATGCAGCCTCGGGAACTAGTGTATCTAAACTTACTATGTATGATACTGTCTAGTGAGCCTGGGTATCTAATCCACCATGTGTGCTTTTAATAAAGTGTATCCAAGGCTGGACCATTGCTCTTCCTAATGAATTATGTGCACCCCAATGTCACATGTGCCATGTGTCTACTACTCAAGATATGTATCCAAGCTTACTATGTGTGATACACTTAATCAAGTGTATCCAAGCATGTAATTTTTTTATTTTGCCTATGAAGAAGCCCTGAACCATTTCCTTGAACCATCATTGTCCAAATGAATTATGTGCACCCCTGGGGTCCTGGCCTTGATGTCACATTGGCCAAGGTGTCTAATGTGTAGGTATCTAATCCAAGCCTATCATTACTATTTCGCCTATGAAGAGTCCTGAACCATTGCCCTTCCTATTGAGTAATGTGCACACGTGGGGTACTGGCCCCGGTATGACATGTACCAATGTTTCTACTACTCAGGCTATGTATCCAAGCCTACCATGTGTGATACACTTAATCAAGTGTATGCAAGCCTTTGATTACTGTTTCACCCATGGAGGGCCTTGGCCCATACCGGCCCGCACCATCACCCATTCTTATGGATGCTGCGAACCTGTGGGGTACTGGCCACATGGGGTAAGGTATCTAATGTGTGCTGCTGTCTACTTAGGCTATGTATCCAAGCCTATCATTGCTATTTCGCCTATGAAGAGTCCTGAACCATTGCCCTTCCTAGTGAATTATGTGCATATATTTACTGACCCCAGTGTGACATATATGTACTGGCCACAGTGTGACATATATGTACTGGCCCCAGTGCGACATATATTTAGTGGCCCCAGTGCGACATATATGTACTGGCCCCAGTGTGACACATATGTACTGACCCCAGTGTGACATATATGTACTGACCCCAGTGTGACATATATGTACTGACCCCAGTGTGACATATATGTACTGGCCCCAGTGCGACATATATGTACTGGCCCCAGTGGGACATATATGTACTGGCCCCAGTGGGACATATATGTACTGACCCCAGTGTGACATATATGTACTGACCCCAGTGTGACATATATGTACTGGCCCCAGTGTGACATAGATGTACTGGCCCCAGTGTGACATATATGTACTTACCCCAGTGTGACATATATGTACTGGCCCCAGTGCGACATATATGTACTGGCCCCAGTGGGACATATATGTACTGGCCCCAGTGGGACATATATGTACTGACCCCAGTGTGACATATATGTACTGACCCCAGTGTGACATATATGTACTGACCCCAGTGTGACATATATGTACTGGCCCCAGTGTGACATAGATGTACTGGCCCCAGTGTGACATATATGTACTTACCCCAGTGTGACATACATGTACTGACCCCAGTGTGACATATATGTACTGGCCCCAGTGTGACATATATGTACTGGCCCCAGTGTGACATATATGTACTTACCCCAGTGTGACATATATGTACTTACCCCAGTGTGACATATATGTACTGGCCCCAGTGCGACATAGATGTACTGGTCCCAGTGTGACATATATGTACTTACCCCAGTGTGACATATATGTACTGACCCCAGTGTGACATATATGTACTGACCCCAGTGTGACATATATGTACTGACCCCAGTGTGACATATATGTACTGACCCCAGTGTGACATATATGTACTGACCCCAGTGTGACATATATGTACTGACCCCAGTGTGACATATATGTACTGACCCCAGTGTGACATATATGTACTGACCCCAGTGTGACATATATGTACTGACCCCAGTGTGACATAGATGTACTGGCCCCAGTGTGACATATATGTACTGACCCCAGTGTGACATATATGTACTGACCCCAGTGTGACATATATGTACTGACCCCAGTGTGACATATATGTACTGACCCCAGTGTGACATATATGTACTGACCCCAGTGTGACATATATGTACTGGTCCCAGTGTGACATATATGTACTTACCCCAGTGTGACATATATGTACTGACCCCAGTGTGACATATATGTACTGACCCCAGTGTGACATATATGTACTTACCCCAGTGTGACATATATGTACTGACCCCAGTGTGACATATATGTACTGACCCCAGTGTGACATATATGTACTGACCCCAGTGTGACATATATGTACTGACCCCAGTGTGACATAGATGTACTGGCCCCAGTGTGACATATATGTACTGACCCCAGTGTGACATATATGTACTGACCCCAGTGTGACATATATGTACTGACCCCAGTGTGACATATATGTACTGACCCCAGTGTGACATATATTTACTGGCCCCAGTGTGACATATATGTACTTACCCCAGTGTGACATTTACCAATGTTGTTTCTACTACTCAGGTTATGTATCCAAGCCTACAAAAAAGAAGATTGTAGCAGCACTCTTGGTCAAAAAATGGAGGCTCTTAGCGCACTTTTTGATCAAAACGTGCCCCCCCCCCATCCACCACGCGGAGGTGGCCTCATTTCAGATGGGACCCTAACACTTATTCCACTCACCTCTGCTGGGCATATGGCCTGGGTGACATGCAGGATCCACTATTAACCCCTTCAGGACGGAGCCCATTTTGGCCTTAAGGACCGGAGCGTTTTTTGCACATCTGACCACTGTCACTTTAAACATTAATAACTCTGGAATGCTTTTAGTTATCATTCTGATTCCGAGATTGTTTTTTCGTGACATATTCTACTTTAACATAGTGGTAAATTTTTGTCGATACTTGCATCCTTTCTTGGTGAAAAATACGTAAATTTGATGAAAAATTTGAAAATTTAGCATTTTTCTAACTTTGAAGCTCTCTGCTTGTAAGGAAAATGGATATTACGAATACATTTTTTTTTGGTTCACATATACAATATGTCTACTTTATGTTTGCATCATAAAATTGACGTGTTTTTACTTTTGGAAGACACCAGAGGGCTTCAACGGTCAGCAGCAATTTTTCGATTTTTCACAAAATTTTCAAACTCAGTATTTTTCAGGGACCAGTTCAGGTTTGAAGTGGATTTGAAGGGTCTTCATATTAGAAATACCCCATAAATGACCCCATTATAAAAACTACACCCCCCAAAGTATTCAAAATGACATTCAGTCAGTGTTTTAACCCTTTAGGTGTTTCACACGAATAGCAGCAAAGTGAAGGAGAAAATTCACAATCTTCATTTTTTACACTCACATGTTCTTGTAGACCCAATTTTTGAATTTTTACAAGGGGTAAAAGGACAAAATTTTTACTTGTATTTGTAGCCCAATTTCTCTCGAGTAAGCACATACCTCATATGTCTATGTAAAGTGTTCGGCGGGCGCAGTAGAGGGCTCAGAAGGGAAGGAGCGACAAGGGGATTTTGGAGAGTACGTTTTTCTGAAATGGTTTTTGGGGGGCATGTTACCTTTAGGAAGCCCTTATGGTGCCAGAACAGCAAAAAAAAACCACATGGCATACCATTTTGGAAACTAGACCCCTCGGGGAATGTAACATGGGATAAAGTGAACCTTAATACCCCACAGGTGTTTCACGACTTTTGCAAATGTTAAAAAAAAAAAAAAAATTTTACCTAAAATGCTTGTTTTCCCAAAAAAATTGTATTTTTAAAAAGGGTAATAGCAGAAAATACCCCTAAAAATTTGAAGCCCAATTTCTCCCGATTCAGAAAACACCCCATATGGGGGTGAAAAGTGCTCTGCTGGCGCACTACAGGTCTCGGAAGAGAAGGAGTCACATTTGGCTTTTTGAACGCAAATTTTTCTCTGGGGGCATGCCGCATTTAGGAAGCCCCTATGGTGCCAGGATAGCAAAAAAAAACCCACATGGCATACCATTTTGGAAACTAGACCCCTCGGGGAACGTAACAAGGGGTTAAGTGAACCTTTATACCCCACAGCTGTTTCACGACTTTTGCATATGTAAAAAAAAAATTTTTTTTTTACCTAAAATGCTTGTTTTCCCAAAAATTTTACATTTTTAAAAAGGGTAAAAGCAGAAAATACCCCCCAAAATTTGTAACACAATTTCTCCCGAGTACGGCGATACCCCATATGTGACCCTAAACTGTTGCCTTGAAATACGACAGGGCTCCAAAGTGAGAGAGCGCCATGCGCATTTGAGGCCTAAATTAGGGATTGCATAGGGGTGGACATAGGGGTATTCTACACCAGTGATTCCCAAACAGGGTGCCTCCAGCTGTTGCAAAACTCCCAGCATGTCTGGACAGTCAACGGCTGTCCGACAATACTGGGAGTTGTTTTGCAACAGCTGGAGGCTCCGTTCTGGAAACAGTGGCGTACCAGACGTTTTTCATTTTTATTGGGGAGGGGGGTTGTATAGGGGTATGTGTATATGTAGTGCTTTTTACTTTTTATTTTATTTTTTGTGTTAGTGTAGTGTAGTGTTTTTAGGGTACAGTCACACGGGCGGGGGGTTCACAGTAGTTTCTCGCTGGCAATTTGAGCTGCAGCAGAAAGTTTGCGGCAGCTCAAATTTGCAGCCAGATACTTACTGTAATCCTCCGCCCATGTGAGTGTACCCTGTACGTTCACATTGGGGGGGGGACATCCAGCTGTTGCATAACTACAACTCCCAGCATGCCCGTTGGCTGTCGGTGACTGCTGAGAGTTGCAGTTTTGCAACAACTGTAGGCACACTGGTTATGTATCACTGAGTTTGTGACCTAACTCAGTGTTTCGCAACCAGTGTGCCTCCAGCTGTTGCAAAACTACAACTCCCAGCATGTACGGTGCATGGTGTACGGTGACTGCTGAGAGTTGTAGTTTGCAACAGCTGGAGGCACACCGGTCGTGAAACACTGAGTTAGGTAAAAAAAAACTCTGAGTTTCACAACCAGTGTGCCTTCAGCTGTTGCAAAACTACAACTCTCAGCAGTCACCGACAGCCAACGGGCATGCTGGGAGTTGTAGTTATGCAACCAGCAGATGCACCACTACAACTCCCAGCATGCACTTTAGCTGTTTGTGCAAGCTGGGAGTTGTAGTTAGACAACAGCTGAAGGTACACTTTTCCATAGAAAGAATGTGCCTCCAGCTGTTGCAAAACCATAAGTCCCAGCATGCCCATAAGGGAATGCTGGTAGTTGTGGTGGTCTGCCTCCTGCTGTTGCATAACTACAGCTCCCAGCATGCCCTTTTTGCATGCTGGGAGCTGTTGCTAAGCAACAGCAGGAGGCTGTCACTCACCTCCAACGATCCAGACGCTGCAGGTCAGTCCCGCCGCCGCAGCTGCTCCTGGGGCCCCGATCCCAACATTGACGCCGGGGATCGGGGTCCCCAGCACCCGGGGTGCACGTCCCGCACCCGCTCACGTCCTCCGGAAGAGGGGCGGAGCGGGTGCGGGAGTGACACCCGCAGCAGGCGCCCTGATTGGTCGGCCGGTAATCCGGCCGACGAATCAGGGCGATCGTGAGGTGGCACCAGTGCCACCTCACCCCTGCAGGCTCTGGCTGTTGGGGGCCGTCTCTGACGGCCCCGAACAGCCAGTAATTCCGGGTCATCGGGTCACTGGAGACCCGATTGACCCGGAATCGCCGCAGATCGCTGGACTGAATTGTCCAGCGATCTGCGGCGATCGCCGACATGGGGGGGCATAATGACCCCCCTGGGCGATATGCCGGGATGCCTGCTGAACGATTTCAGCAGGCATCCGGCTCCGGTCCCCAACCGGCTAGCGGTGGGGGCCGGAATTCCCACGGGCGTATGGATACGCCCTCGGTCCTTAAGGACTCGGGATTCAGGGCGTATCCATACGCCCTATGTCCTGAAGAGGTTAAAGGGGTACTCCGGTGGAAAACTTTTTTTTTTTTTTTTTTTAATCAACTGGTGCCAGGAAGTTAAACAGATTTGTAAATGACTTCTATTAAAGAATATTAATCCTTCCAGTACTTATTAGCTGCTGAATACTACAGAGGAAATTCTTTTCTTTTTGGAACACAGAGCTCTCTGCTGACATCATGACCACAGTGCTCTCTGCTGACATCTCTGTCCATTTTAAGAACTGTCCAGAGTAGGAGAAAATCCCCCATAGCAAACATATGCTGCTCTGGACAGTTTCTAAAATAGACAGAGGTGTCAGCAGAGAGCACTGTGGTCATGATGTCAGTAGAGAGCTCTGTGTTCCAAAAAGAAAATAATTCTCTATGTAGTATTCAGCAGCTAATAAGTATTGGAAGGATTAAGATTTTTTAATAGAAGTAATTTACAAATCTGTTTAACTTTCTGGCACCAGTTGGTTTAAAAAAAAAAAAAGGTTTCCCCCGGAGTACCCGTTTAATGAAAAAAAAAAAAAACTCCTGTGAATAGGGAGGGGTGCACGGCTACAGAGGGAGCCACTCCCCCTTTTGCACAGCAAAAACAAAAGTAGCCAGCACAACTACCTAATACATGGGTGCACGCTGCTGTGGCAAATACAAAGTGGGCCTATGATTACTGGTTCACCCATGGTGAGGCCTTGGCCCATACCGGCCCGGACCATCACCCTTTCTTATGGATGCTGTGAACCTGTGGGGTACTGTCCCCGGTGTCACATGGGGCAAGGTATCTAATGTGTGCTACTGTCTACTCAGGCTATGTATCCAAGCCTATCATTGCTATTTCGCCTATGAAGAGTCTGAAACAATTGCCCTTCCTAGTGAATTATTTGCCCACGTGGGGTACTGGCCCCGTGGGACATGTACCAATGTATCTACTACTCAGGCTATGTGTGGTGTCTGGGGTGTTGCAATGGTGTAGCAGGGTCTGGTGGTATTTACCCTGTGGGGCAAGGTGTTATTAACCCCTGATTAGTCGTGACGCCAGGATGTGGTTGTTTTCTGTATAAGGCCCCGCCGACAACCAACCCAAAAACGGCAGGCAATAAAGGAATGTCCACAGCAGGAGTTGTGAGATAACTGGAACTTTTACTTAAACTTCTTATGGAACAGTCTTTACAGTTATGCAGTTTCTCTAGAGGCAACCTGATGCAGGATACCTCACAGGCTTTGCTGGGACTTGTAGTATTGAGATTTATGCAGGTCACTGTGCTACTAATTGTATACTTGAGTTGAGTAGTAGTCACTAGAATTGTAGATAGAGCTTGATAACTCACGTTTTGAAGTGGCTGCAGGTTCTTTAGTCTTTGGCCTAGATGAGATAAATTTAGTAGTATATGCTGAGATTGTGCTTGCTTTAGATCCAGGAGGTAAGAGAGTTCAGGAACAAGAGAGTGAATTTAGAGACTACAGCCCATTGGTTGCAAAGCCTGTAGGTCCTGTACCCAGGGAACTCTGGGTACATCACATGACAGTAGAAAACATGACCCAGGAAGGTCCTATACAACTTGATATACAATGAACAATATGCACAATACAATGCATTTATAGTAGGCGAGCAAGGAGTGAGCCCTGCAGGAGAGCCCTATGGACTACAGGGACTCTTCCTGAGAAGGGACTTAGGGATGGGACAGGACAAGGTCCTGTACCGGGACACCACATAAGTAACCAAGCCTACCATGTGTGATACACTTAATCAAGTGTATCCAAGCATATGATAACTGTTTCACCAACGGAGAGACCTTGGCCCACACCGACATGGACCATCACCTTTGTGAACCTGTGGGGTACTGGCCCATGGTATGGAGGGATGTAGACACGCTTAACCCCTTATGTCTTCTGGGGGCTTGTAAAGACAAGACGTGGCCCCACTTCATCTCAGGGGCCCGCTCTGCTCTCTGCGTGCCCTTGATACACTCATGAGGAACTGAACCTGACTTCCACCATCTGCTCCTTGTGTCTCCTTCTCCTTGGATGAGCAGAGCAGACGTCTCCTCCATGTCTTCCCTGATGTCCCTCTACGCCAGTCTTTCCCAACCAGGGTGCCATCGGCCGTTGCAAAACTACAACTCCCAGCATGCCCGGACAGCCGAAGGCTGTCCGGGCATGCTGAGAGTTGTAGTTTTGCAACAGCCGGAGGCGCCCTGGTTGGGAAACACTGCTGTAAGCGTTACCACAGGGCATTTAAGGGTTAAAGATCTCTGACGCTGAAGGGGGTATACACATCTATAATAATTTGTGTAATTCAATGTGCATTATATATCCCCCTAGCAACCGTCCGCTACCAATAATTCACGGGGAGCTCACGGTTGCTAAGGGATAATTATTCATTTTCTTTCTAGGAAACAACTGGAAAAAAAAAAAAAAAATATATATATATATATATATATATATATATATATATATTATTTTTTTTATTTTTATATTTATTTTATATTTTCCATTTTCCTTGTTTCAGCTGTATTAGTATTATTATTAATAGTTAATAGTGTAATATTAATTAAAATATTAATATTAATATAATAATAATATTTTAATTTCTCTAAAATTGTTTTATTTTAATTGTTTAGTTGTAAAGAAAAGAAAAAAGAAGTTACAGCTCTATTTCATGTTTCAAAGTCACATGATGATTTTATTCATTTATTTCCTTTCTGTAATATTACGTTTTTACTACTTTACATGTACGTTAACATTACATTGTTTTTTTTTTTTTTTGTGAAAGGGGTTATCCAGAAAAAATCTTTTATTTATATATATATATATATATATATATATATATATATATATATAAGATTTGTAAATTACCTCTATTAAAAAATCTTAATCCTTTCAGTACTTATGAGCTGCTGAAGTTCAGTTGTCCTTTTCTGTCTAAGTGCTCTCTGATGACACGCATCTCGGGAACTGTCCAGAGTAGAAGCAAATCCCCATAGCAAACCTCTTCTACTCTGTGCAGTTCCCGAGACAGACAGAGATGTCAGCAGAGAGCACTGTTGTCAGACAGAAAAGAACAACTCAACTTCAGCAGCTGATAATTATTAGAAGGATTAAGATTTTTTTAAAGTAATTTACAAATCTGTTAAACTTTCTGGAGCCAGTTGATATATAAAAATATTTTGTTTCCTGGAATAACCCTTTAAGTGTTTATCCAGGCATTTTTGCAGTAAACCCAGATTTTAAGGGCTCATGCGCTCTACGGAAATTTCGCAAAAAATATCTTTGCTGAACCCCATCAGCCGTTCAGAGCCGTGCGGAATCAAGGGTTAATTTCACACAGAATTTGAACCCATTCAACGCCCCATTGACTAAGGCTATGTTCACACAATGGTTGCTCACAAATTCCGTTACAGCAGAGTCCAATTGTTTTTAAAGAAACTCTGCTGTACTGTGCACGCGAGGAAATTTACGTTTCTGGTCACCACAGAAAGAACGGACGTGTTCATTCTTTTTAGTGGAATCTGTTAGGAAATGCATTCAGTGTCTATGGAGACAGCACATTTCCCAGCGGTCCTAGCGACGGCGGTCGCAGAACTTGAAATTTGCGCAATGTCTGACCGTGTTTTTGAGTGGACATTCTTCAAATTTTCTGCCTGAATGAACGTGTTGATTTTTTTTCGGAAGAATCCATATCCATGTCAGAAATTCTGTAGTGTGCGCGGGGCAAGTGTGATTATAAAAAAAAGTAATCTAAATTGATATATATATATATATATCAGTGATGGGGAACTGGTGGCACGCCGAGCCCCCTCTGTGTGCATGCGGCCATAGTTTGCCAGGCAGGGCAAACCGGGACATCCCTGTGTCCCGAAAGATCTTTTCAGGACACAAGGATGTCCCGGTTACCTTTCTGCGGCCCCGTGTTAACTTTAAAAACGCAGGGGCTGCCGGGAGGTAGCACATGCAGGGACGTCACTAACGTGCGTGCGCCCATGGAAACAGCAGAGCGGAGTAGTGGGGACTCGCGGGTATGGTAAGTTACCAGCACGTCATTTTCGGTGCTCCGACCACCGCTCCTCCGGTCCTGGGACCCACTGCTATGGCCTCCCATAGCAGTAGGTCATGACCCCTGACCGGAGGAGCGGTGGTCGGAGCACTGTATATGTCTGACGGCTGTATGTCTGTGGGGGAACTATACTGCACCTAATGTGGGGGAACTATACTGCACCTAATGTGGGGGAACTATACTGCACCTAATGTGGGGGAACTATACTGCACCTAATGTGGGGGAACTATACTGCACCTAATGTGGGGAACTATACTGCACCTAATGTGGGGAACTATACTGCACCTAATGTGGGGGAGCTGTACTGCGCCTAATGTGGGGGAACTATACTGCACCTAATGTGAGGGAACTATACTGCACCTAATGTGGGGGAGCTGTACTGTACCTAATGTGGGGGAACTATACTGCCAGCCTAATGTGGGGGAACTACAACCAAATGTGGGGGAACAAACTGCTAACCTAATGTGGGGGAACTACAACCTAATGTGGGGGAACTGAAACCTACCTAATGTGGGGGAACTATACTGCCAACCTAATGTGGGGGAACTATACTGCACCTAATGTGGGGGAACTATACTGCCAACCTAATGTGGGGGAACTACAACCTAATGTGGGGGAACTACAACCTAATGTGGGGGAACTATACTGCCTACCTACTATGGGGGGGAACTACAATCTAATGTGGGGGGGAACATACTGCCTGCCTAAGTAGTTTTTTCTAAACCTCAGTATTATTATTTAATTTCTGTGCTGGCACTTTAAGGGAAAAAAAGTTGGCATGCATTATGGTTTGGGCACTCAGGCTCAAAAAGGTTCGCTGATATATACACACAGTATATAGATAAATAGATAAATAAATAAAAATATAAATATACATACAGTCATGGCCGTAAATGTTGGCGCCCCTGAAATTTTTTCAAGAAAATGAAGTATTTCTCACAGGAAAGGATTGCAGTAACACATTTTGCTATACACATGTTTATTCCCTTTGTGTGTATTGGAACTAAACCAAAAAAAGGAGGAAAAAAAGCAAATTAGACATAATGTCACCAAACTCCAAAAATGGTCCGGACAAAATTATTGGCACCCTTAACTTAATATTTGGTTGCGCACCCTTTGGAAAAAATAACTGAAATCAGTGGCTTCCTATAACCATCAATAAGCTCCTTACACCTCTCAGCCGGAATGTTGGACCACTCTTCCTTTACAAACTGCTCCAGGTCTCTTATTGGAAGGCGCCTTTTCCCAACAGTAATTATAAGATTTCTCCACAGGTGATCAATGGGATTTAGATCTGGACTCATTGCTGCCACTTCAGAACTCTCCAGCACTTTGTTGCCATCCATTTCTGGGGCTTTTTGACGTATGTTTGGGGTCATTTTCCTGCTTGGAAGACCCAAGATCTTGGATGCAAACCCAGCTTTCTGACACTGGGCTGTACAGTGCGACCCAAAATCCGTTGGTAATCCTCAGATTTCATGATGTCTTGTACACATTCAAGGCCCCCAGTGCCAGAGGCAGCAAAACAACCCCAAAATATCATTGACCTCCACCATATTTCACTGTAGGTTCTGTGTTCTTTTCTTTGTAGGCCTCATTCTGTTTTCAGTAAACAGTAGAATGATGGGCTTTACCAAAAAAGCTCCATCTTGGTCTCATCTGTCCACAAGACGTTTTACCAGAAGGATTTTGGTTACTCAAGTTCACTTTGGCAAAATGTAGTCTTGCTTTTTTATGTCTGTCAGCAGTGGGGTCCTCCTGGTTTTCCTCCATAGTGGGGTCCTCCTGGGTCTCCTCCATAGTGGGGTCCTCCTGGGTCTCCTCCATAGTGGGGTCCTCCTGGGTCTCCTCCATAGTGTTTCATTTCATTTAAATGTCCACAGATAGTTCATGCAAACACTGATGCTCCCTGAACCTGCAGGACAGCTTGGATATCTTTGGAACTTGTTTTTGGGCTGCTTATCCACCATACAGACTGTCCTGCGTTGACACCTTTCATAAATTTTTCTCTTCCGTCCACACCCAGAGACATTAACTACAGTGCCATGTGTTGCAAACTTCTTGATAATGTTGTGCACTGTGGACAAAGGCAAATCTAGATCTCTGGAGTTGGACTTGTAACCTTGAGATTGTTAATATTTTTCTACAATTTTGGTCCTCAAGTCCTCAGACAGTTCTTTTCTCCTCTTTCTGTTGTTCATGCTTAGTGTGGCACACAGACACACAATGCAAAGACTAAGTGAACTTCTCTCCTTTTTATCTGTTTTCAGGTGTGATTTTTATATTGTTCACACCTGTTACTTGCCCCAGGTGAGTTTAAAGGAGCATCACATGCTTGAAACAATCTTATTTTTCCATAATTTTGAAATGATGGCAAGAATTTTGTCCAGCCCATTTTTGCATTTTTGGAGTTTGGTGACATTATGTCCAATTAGCTTTTCCTTCCTTATTTGGTTTATTTCCAATACACACTAAGGGAATAAACATGTGTATAGCAAAACATGTGTTACTGCAATCCTTTCCTGTGAGAAATACTTAATTTTCTTGAAAACATTTCAGGGGGGACAACATTTAGGCCATGACTGTGTCTAAGGAAAGGCCCTCATTAAAAATATCCACACAAAAAAAGCATACCTGTCGCTGAGCGCACTCTTCATCCATATCATTCTAGCTCAGTGTTTCCCAACCAGAGTGCCTCCATCTGTTGCAAAACTACAACTCCCAGCATGCCAAGACAGCCGAAGGCAGTCCGGGCATGCTGGGAATTGAAGTTTTTCAACAGCTGGAGGCACTCTTATTGGAAAACACTGCTTTGAGCATTTCTGTAGGTCTCCCATCCACTGCCTAGACCATGATACCTGCTGCTTAGCATGCTGGGAGTTGCAGTTTTGCAACAGCTGAAGACACACTGTTCGAAAAATACTGTTCTACCGATTGGTCGCAGTCTGCACACTTAGAACCTGACCGTTCAAGACTTTTGACATCTCTCTAGAATTTCTTAAAGTGACAGTACACATTTAAATTATTCTGCCCATTTATTGTTCATTATTTATTAATTTGCATTAAATGCAGATCATAATACAAAGAATTTATTTTTTATATGTATGGTAAATGTACGCGTTGTGATGTAAATTTAATATATATATATATATATATATTTTTTTTTTTTTTATATTTTTTTTTATTTATTTAACATTTCATTATATTTTAATCTTTAACAGAAAATGTATTATTTCAGAAAGTTTTGGAATAAATCCAGATTATAATAAAAAAAAAATTGTTTTACTTTTCATGGCAAAGAGAAGAGACCTGATGCAAATTATAATATTTATTTTTTCCTCTTTTCCCTTATTTTTGTTGTTGTTGTTTTTTTTAAATAAAAAGCATGTTTCTGTAAACAGTTTTGGAATACAACCAGATTATTATACTTTTTATACTAGCACTTTTTTTTATAGTTTTTATATATATTTTTAAACATTATTAATATTTTTTACATTTTTCCTCTTTTGTTTTTTTTGTTGTTTAATAAAAAGTATGTTACTGCAAACAGCTTTGGATTCAATCCAGATTATGAGGCGACAGCATTATTTTATGCTTCGTGGTGAATGTAAGGGAAAATTTTCCCTCTTAAAATAAACCGATACCCGTCAGGATTCAAAACATCTGTTGTCTGTCGTTTTCCTATTTTAATCACAGCTCGGGAGGTTATAAATCATCTTTATAATGATCTATATCCCAGTTATACTGTATATAAAGCTCCAGGTCACATCTATATCTCTATATTCCCAGTTATATATAAAGCTCCAGGTCACATCTATATCTCTATATTCCCAGATATATATAAAGCTCCAGGTCACATCTATATCTCTATATTCCCAGTTATATATAAAGCTCCAGGTCACATCTATATCTCTATATTCCCAGTTATATATATAAAGCTCCAGGTCACATCTATATCTCTATATTCCCAGTTATATATATAAAGCTCCAGGTCACATCTATATCTCTATATTCCCAGTTATATATATAAAGCTCTAGATCACATCTATATCTCTATATTCCCAGTTATATATAAAGCTCCAGATCACATCTATATCTCTATATTCCCAGTTATATATAAAGCTCTAGATCACATCTATATCTCTATATTCCCAGATATATATAAAGCTCCAGGTCACATCTATATCTCTATATTCCCAGTTATATATAAAGCTCTAGATCACATCTATATCTCTATATTCCCAGTTATATATAAAGCTCCAGATCACATCTATATCTCTATATTCCCAGTTATATATAAAGCTCCAGATCACATCTATATCTCTATATTCCCAGTTATATATAAAGCTCCAGGTCACATCTATATCTCTATATTCCCAGTTATATATAAAGCTCCAGGTCACATCTATATCTCTATATTCCCAGTTATATATAAAGCTCCAGGTCACATCTATATCTCTATATTCCCAGTTATATATATAAAGCTCCAGGTCACATCTATATCTCTATATTCCCAGTTATATATATAAAGCTCCAGGTCACATCTATATCTCTATATTCCCAGTTATATATATATATATATATATATATATATATATATATATATATATAAAGCTCCAGGTCACATCTATATCTCTATATTCCCAGTTATATATAAAGCTCCAGGTCACATCTATATCTCTATATTCCCAGTTATATATATAAAGCTCCAGGCCACATCTATATCTCTATATTCCCAGTTATATATAAAGCTCCAGGTCACATCTATATCTCTATATTCCCAGTTATATATAAAGCTCTAGATCACATCTATATCTCTATATTCCCAGTTATATATAAAGCTCCAGGTCACATCTATATCTCTATATTCCCAGTTATATATAAAGCTCCAGGTCACATCTATATCTCTATATTCCCAGATATATATATATATATATATATATATATATAAAGCTCCAGGGCACATCTATATCTCTATATTCCCAGATATATATAAAGCTCCAGGTCACATCTATATCTCTATATTCCCAGTTATATATATATATATATATATATATATATATATATATATATATATATAAAGCTCCAGGTCACATCTATATCTCTATATTCCCAGTTATATATATATATATATATATATATATATATATATATATATATATATATAAAGCTCCAGGCCACATCTATATCTCTATATTCCCAGTTATATATATATATATATATATAAAGCTCCAGGTCACATCTATATCTCTATATTCCCAGTTATATATAAAGCTCCAGGCCACATCTATATCTCTATATTCCCAGTTATATAGAAAGCTCCAGGTCACATCTATATCTCTATATTCCCAGTTATATATATATATATATATATATATATATATATATATATATAAAGCTCCAGGTCACATCTATATCTCTATATTCCCAGATATATATATATATATATATATATATATATATATATATAAAGCTCCAGGTCACATCTATATCTCTATATTCCTAGCTGGCTCAAATCCTTCCCAATGGACTCATAAAAAGGATTAGAGGCACTCATACCCACCAATCCCAAAACAGGGGCATTCTACATGCTTCCAAAAAATCCACAAATCTGGGAACCCAGGCAGACTAATAATAACCGGTATGGACACATTAACTGAACAGATATCTGGCTTGGTAGAAAAGCTACAACCCCACGAGTTTCATACAGGACACCACCGACTTTCTTGACAAATTCCGTCACATTACAAACTTGCCTGCCAACTCTATACTGGCTACAATGGATGTAGAATCTCTGTATAGTAACATCCCACACAAAGATGGTGTGGTGAACTGGGTGAGGCGATGATGTAGCAGGGTCGGGTGGTATTAACCCTTGATTTGTCGTGACGCCAGGGTGCGGTTGTTTTGTATAGAAGGCCCTGCCAACAACCGGTCCACAAACGGCAGGATAATAAACGGAATGTCCACAGCAGGATTTATGAGATAACTGGAACTTTTACTGAACTTTTTATGCCAATAGTCTTTATAAACATACAGTTTCTCTTAAGGTAACCGGGATGCAGGTTCCTCACAGACTTTGCTAGGACCAATAGTCTTTAGCTTTAAGCAGGCCACTGTGCTACTTATTGTGTGAGTTGAGTTGAATAGTAGTCACAAGGATTGAGTAAACAGAGCTTTATAACTCACTGTTTTAGTGGCTGCTGGTTCTGTAGGCTTTGGCCTAGTTAAGATGAATTGAGATATGCTGATTGCGCTTACTTTGGATCCGGGAGATAACATATAAGAGCGCAAATTTAGAGACTACAGCCCCTTATATACTAAGGGGGCTGGACTAATCCCATTGGCTGCAAAGCCTGTAGGTCCTGAACCCAGAGAACTCTGGGTACATCACTTGTCCCAGGAAGGTCCTAAATATCTGTACAACCATTATAATATATCACGTGACCTAGTTAGGTCCTATACATTTGTACACTATACAGAAATACATTTATATGAGGCGACCAAGGGGCAAGCCCTGCAGGAGAGCCCTGTGGATTGAAGGGACTCTAACTGAGGGGACTTTAGACAGGGACAGGACAAGGTCCTGTACCGGGACACCACAATGGCATTGATACCTGTTCTCACAACCAGAAATACAGCCCTCAGATCATCACCATACTCAGAGATTTCATACTCACACACAACTATTTCAGCTTCAACAGTGACATGTGTCTTCAGATGATGGGCACTGCTATGGGGACCAGGATGGCACCACAATATGCCAATCTATTCATGGCTGACCTAGAAGAGCCATTTCTAGATACCCAAATTCACAAACCTACAGATACTACAGATACATTGATGATATTTTCATTATTTGGACTGAAGGCAAAGAAAAATTACAAAAGTTTCATGATACCTTCAACACAATTAATCCATCTATTAAACGCAAAATGGACTTCTCTACAGAAAGTGTGAACTTCCTGGACACCACTGTAACCATAAACAAGGACGCACTACAGACATCTGTATACAGAAAACCCACAGACCGATCCAGCTATCTACACAATTCAAGTTTCCATCCGTCACACACCAAGAAGGTATCATATACAGCCAAGCCACCAGGTACCACGGCATCTGCTCCAACCCTGATGACAGAGACACGCATCTACAAAACCTAGCTGAGAAATTGAAACAAAAAGCTTACAAACCAAGGACCATCAATAAGAAAACCCATTCTGCCCTCTAAACACCACTTAAAGGGTGAGGGGCCCACTGCTGAGACCTCCGGGTTTCCGGGACTGGGGACGTGACGTCACGCCATGCCCTCTCCATTCATGTCTATGGGAGGGGGCGTGACGTCCGTCACGCCCCCTCCCATAGACATGAATGGAGGGGGCCTGGAGTGACGTCACGTCACGTCCCCAGTCCCGGAAACCCGGAGGTTTACGAAACTGGAGATTCAGCACCCGCATAGAATGCAGATGCTGTAAGGAGATCGTGGGGGGTCTCAGCAGCGGGCCCCCCGCGATCAGACACCTCATCCCCTATCCTTTGGACAGGGGATAAAATGTTTTTGCCTGGAATACCCCTTTAATGCCTGCTACAATACAGAGAGAAACAAACCTCATCACACATACCACTGGTAGCCACATACAGTCCGGCCCTTGAGAAAATACGCAAAATCATCAAGGACCTGCAGCCAATATTAGCAGAAGATGAAGTGTTAAAAGAAATCTTCTGTCATGGAGACTATCAAACGTTTTTATTCGTCACAATGACCGGTCAGTAGAACAAGAAATGCGCTTAGTGTTCTCTTCCTCGGCCATCTGTCATGTGACCTGGATGGACTCTTAATGTAAGACTCTAGGAGTGTCCTGCTCACATAGACACAGAGCGAGGAAAGAAGTGTGTGGCTGCACAGTTCCCTTACTGAACACTCAGACCCCAACTGATAAGATTTTGTCAGGGACATGTCAAAAGTTTTTATCAGAAAACATGCCTCTTTGCCCCCCTTATTAGACTTCCTGCCTTTCCTTCTTCTCCCCATCTTAACTCATCATTCACACTGAAAAACTGTTCAGTCTAATAAGGTCACTGTTAGATAAGGTTACATGCTGCCCATAGAAGTCTACAGAGAGTGCTAGATTCCCAGCGTAGGGCTCGTTCACACTACTGTCGTGCTCTAGTAAACGGAGCTCTCTTGGATAGTCTGTCGGAACGATGAGAGATGAGCGGAAAAAAGAATACTGCATGTCCTATTTTTTTCCTCCACTCAACTCCGGTAAAATACTGTATTCCTGATTAACCCTATTCAAGTCAATGGGATCTATTGGGACCTGGTGGTGTCAGTTATGCTGTTCTAGGTCCATTCAGTGCAACAACAAAAAAAAAAGACAGGACAGAGCATAATGGGAGTGGGAAGTTAGCCTAACACTGCTCATTTGTCCTCTATAATGTCCTCCATGCTGCTACTTCTGAGGTTATGCTATAGAAATATAGGGGAGACGGATCTCCTCTTCTGACTGTGCGCAGTATATAGAGCTAGTCTGCACCCACTAGATCGGGGACAATTAAAAGTTAGTTTAAAAAACGTTTAGTAGCAAAAAGTAAGAAATAGTACCAAAAAATGCTATGACAATATAACAGTGTAATAGAATATGTGTATGTTACTAGAACAGACAAACACTGTAAAAGAAATTGTCAAGCAGGCTTATAGGATTACAGATTTACAGTATTATAAATCGATAATAGCCGACACTATGTGTAAGGTGCTGGCTAAGTGTGCACCATCAGGCTTATGATAGGGTGCAGGGCGGTATGTTCATATTGTGATGTCTGACTGCTGTAGTGTATGGTCTGTATACAGGGGGATCTATAGGACATGCAGTAATGATGTGTTGTAGTGTATGGTCTGTATACAGGGGGCCCTATAAGACATGCAGTAATGATGTGTTGTAGTGTATGGTCTGTATACAGGGGGATCTATAGGACATGCAGTAATGATGTGTTGTAGTGTATGGTCTGTATACAGGGGCCCTATAGGACATGTAGTAATGATGTGTTGTAGTGTATGGTCTGTATACAGGGGGATCTATAGGACATGTAGTAATGATGTGTTGTAGTGTACGGTCTGTATACAGGAGATCTATAGGACATGTAGTAATGATGTGTTGTAGTGTATAGTCTGTATACAGGGGATCTATAGGACATGTAGTAATGATGTGTTGTAGTGTATGATCTGTATACAGGGGATCTATAGGACATGTAGTAATGATGTGTTGTAGTGTATGGTCTGTATACAGGGGGATCTATAGGACATGTAGTAATGATGTGTTGTAGTGTATGGTCTGTATACAGGGGATCTATAGGACATGTAGTAATGATGTGTTGTAGTGTATGGTCTGTATACAGGGGATCTATAGGACATGCAGTAATGATGTGTTGTAGTGTATGGTCTGTATACAGGGGATCTATAGGACATGCAGTAATGATGTGTTGTAGTGTATGGTCTGTATACAGGGGATCTATAGGACATGTAGTAATGATGTGTTGTAGTGTATGGTCTGTATACAGGGGATCTATAGGACATGTAGTAATGATGTGTTGTAGTGTATGGTCTGTATACAGGGGATCTATAGGACATGTAGTAATGATGTGTTGTAGTGTATGGTCTGTATACAGGGGATCTATAGGACATGCAGTAATGATGTGTTGTAGTGTACGGTCTGTATACAGGGGATCTATAGGACATGCAGTAATGATGTGTTGTAGTGTATGGTCTGTATACAGGAGATCTATAGGACATGCAGTAATGATGTGTTGTAGTGTATGGTCTGTATACAGGGGATCTATAGGACATGCAGTAATGATGTGTTGTAGTGTATGGTCTGTATACAGGGGATCTATAGGACATGTAGTAATGATGTGTTGTAGTGTATGGTCTGTATACAGGGGCCCTATAGGACATGCAGTAATGATGTGTTGTAGTGTATGGTCTGTATACAGGGGCCCTATAGGACATGCAGTAATGATGTGTTGTAGTGTATGGTCTGTATACAGGGGATCTATAGGACATGTAGTAATGATGTGTTGTAGTGTATGGTCTGTATACAGGGGATCTATAGGACATGCAGTAATGATGTGTTGTAGTGTATGGTCTGTATACAGGGGATCTATAGGACATGCAGTAATGATGTGTTGTAGTGTATGGTCTGTATACAGGGGCCCTATAGGACATGTAGTAATGATGTGTTGTAGTGTATGGTCTGTATACAGGGGATCTATAGGACATGTAGTAATGATGTGTTGTAGTGTATGATCTGTATACAGGGGGATCTATAGGACATGTAGTAATGATGTGTTGTAGTGTATGGTCTGTATACAGGGGGATCTATAGGACATGCAGTAATGATGTATTGTAGTGTATGGTCTGTATACAGGGGATCTATAGGACATGTAGTAATGATGTGTTGTAGTGTATGGTCTGTATACAGGGGCCCTATAGGACATGCAGTAATGATGTGTTGTAGTGTATGGTCTGTATACAGGGGCCCTATAGGACATGTAGTAATGATGTGTTGTAGTGTATGGTCTGTATACAGGGGCCCTATAGGACATGCAGTAATGATGTGTTGTAGTGTATGGTCTGTATACAGGGGATCTATAGGACATGCAGTAATGATGTGTTGTAGTGTATGGTCTGTATACAGGGGATCTATAGGACATGTAGTAATGATGTGTTGTAGTGTATGGTCTGTATACAGGGGATCTATAGGACATGTAGTAATGATGTGTTGTAGTGTATGGTCTGTATACAGGGGGATCTATAGGACATGTAGTAATGATGTGTTGTAGTGTATGGTCTGTATACAGGGGGATCTATAGGACATGTAGTAATGATGTGTTGTAGTGTACGGTCTGTATACAGGAGATCTATAGGACATGTAGTAATGATGTGTTGTAGTGTATAGTCTGTATACAGGGGATCTATAGGACATGTAGTAATGATGTGTTGTAGTGTATGATCTGTATACAGGGGATCTATAGGACATGTAGTAATGATGTGTTGTAGTGTATGGTCTGTATACAGGGGATCTATAGGACATGTAGTAATGATGTGTTGTAGTGTATGGTCTGTATACAGGGGATCTATAGGACATGTAGTAATGATGTGTTGTAGTGTATGGTCTGTATACAGGGGATCTATAGGACATGCAGTAATGATGTGTTGTAGTGTATGGTCTGTATACAGGGGGATCTATAGGACATGTAGTAATGATGTGTTGTAGTGTATGGTCTGTATACAGGGGATCTATAGGACATGTAGTAATGATGTGTTGTAGTGTATGGTCTGTATACAGGGGATCTATAGGACATGTAGTAATGATGTGTTGTAGTGTATGGTCTGTATACAGGGGATCTATAGGACATGCAGTTATGATGTGTTGTAGTGTATGGTCTGTATACAGGGGATCTATAGGACATGCAGTAATGATGTGTTGTAGTGTATGGTCTGTATACAGGGGATCTATAGGACATGTAGTAATGATGTGTTGTAGTGTATGGTCTGTATACAGGGGATCTATAGGACATGCAGTAATGATGTGTTGTAGTGTATGGTCTGTATACAGGGGGATCTATAGGACATGTAGTAATGATGTGTTGTAGTGTATGATCTGTATACAGGGGATCTATAGGACATGCAGTAATGATGTGTTGTAGTGTACGGTCTGTATACAGGAGATCTATAGGACATGCAGTAATGATGTGTTGTAGTGTATGGTCTGTATACAGGGGATCTATAGGACATGTAGTAATGATGTGTTGTAGTGTATGGTCTGTATACAGGGGGATCTATAGGACATGCAGTAATGATGTGTTGTAGTGTATGGTCTGTATACAGGGGCCCTATAGGACATGTAGTAATGATGTGTTGTAGTGTATGGTCTGTATACAGGGGATATATAGGACATGTAGTAATGATGTGTTGTAGTGTATGGTCTGTATACAGGGGATCTATAGGACATGTAGTAATGATGTGTTGTAGTGTATGGTCTGTATACAGGGGATCTATAGGACATGCAGTAATGATGTGTTGTAGTGTATGGTCTGTATACAGGGGATCTATAGGACATGTAGTAATGATGTGTTGTAGTGTATGGTCTGTATACAGGGGATCTATAGGACATGTAGTAATGATGTGTTGTAGTGTATAGTCTGTATACAGGGGATCTATAGGACATGCAGTAATGATGTGTTGTAGTGTATGGTCTGTATACAGGGGATCTATAGGACATGGAGTAATGATGTGTTGTAGTGTATGGTCTTTATACAGGGGGTCTATAGGACATGCAGTAATGATGTGTTGTAGTGTATGGTCTGTATACAGGGGATCTATAGGACATGTAGTAATGATGTGTTGTAGTGTATGGTCTGTATACAGGGGATCTATAGGACATGCAGTAATGATGTGTTGTAGTGTATGGTCTGTATACAGGGGGATCTATAGGACATGCAGTAATGATGTGTTGTAGTGTATGGTCTGTATACAGGGGATCTATAGGACATGTAGTAATGATGTGTTGTAGTATATGGTCTGTACACAGGGGGATCTATAGGACATGCAGTAATGATGTGTTGTAGTGTATGGTCTGTATACAGGGGATCTATAGGACATGCAGTAATGATGTGTTGTAGTGTATGGTCTGTATACAGGGGATCTATAGGACATGCAGTAATGATATGTTGTAGTGTATGGTCTGTATACAGGGGCCCTATAGGACATGTAGTAATGATGTGTTGTAGTGTATGGTCTGTATACAGGGGATCTATAGGACATGTAGTAATGATGTGTTGTAGTGTATGGTCTGTATACAGGAGATCTATAGGACATGCAGTAATGATGTGTTGTAGTGTATGATCTGTATACAGGGGATCTATAGGACATGCAGTAATGATGTGTTGTAGTGTATGGTCTGTGTACAGGGGGTCTATAGGACATGCAGTAATGATGTGTTGTAGTGTACGGTCTGTATACAGGGGATCTATAGGACATGCAGTAATGATGTGTTGTAGTGTATGGTCTGTATACAGGGGATCTATAGGACATGCAGTAATGATGTGTTGTAGTGTATGGTCTGTATACAGGAGATCTATAGGACATGTAGTAATGATGTGTTGTAGTGTATGATCTGTATACAGGAGATCTATAGGACATGTAGTAATGATGTGTTGTAGTGTATGATCTGTATACAGGGGATCTATAGGACATGTAGTAATGATGTGTTGTAGTGTATGGTCTGTATACAGGAGATCTATAGGACATGCAGTAATGATGTGTTGTAGTGTATGGTCTGTATACAGGGGATCTATAGGACATGTAGTAATGATGTGTTGTAGTGTATGGTCTGTATACAGGAGATCTATAGGACATGTAGTAATGATGTGTTGTAGTGTATGGTCTGTATACAGGAGATCTATAGGACATGTAGTAATGATGTGTTGTAGTGTATGGTCTGTATACAGGGGATCTATAGGACATGCAGTAATGATGTGTTGTAGTGTATGGTCTGTATACAGGGGGATCTATAGGACATGTAGTAATGATGTGTTGTAGTGTATGGTCTGTATACAGGGGCCCTATAGGACATGTAGTAATGATGTGTTGTAGTGTATGGTCTGTATACAGGGGATCTATAGGACATGTAGTAATGATGTGTTGTAGTGTATGGTCTGTATACAGGGGATCTATAGGACATGTAGTAATGATGTGTTGTAGTGTATGGTCTGTATACAGGGGGATCTATAGGACATGTAGTAATGATGTGTTGTAGTGTATGGTCTGTATACAGGGGCCCTATAGGACATGCAGTAATGATGTGTTGTAGTGTATGGTCTGTATACAGGGGATCTATAGGACATGCAGTAATGATGTGTTGTAGTGTATGGTCTGTATACAGGGGATCTATAGGACATGTAGTAATGATGTGTTGTAGTGTATGGTCTGTATACAGGGGATCTATAGGACATGCAGTAATGATGTGTTGTAGTGTATGGTCTGTATACAGGGGATCTATAGGACATGTAGTAATGATGTGTTGTAGTGTATGGTCTGTATACAGGGGATCTATAGGACATGTAGTAATGATGTGTTGTAGTGTATGGTCTGTATACAGGGGATCTATAGGACATGCAGTAATGATGTGTTGTAGTGTATGGTCTGTATACAGGGGGATCTATAGGACATGTAGTAATGATGTGTTGTAGTGTATGGTCTGTATACAGGGGATCTATAGGACATGCAGTAATGATGTGTTGTAGTGTATGGTCTGTATACAGGGGGATCTATAGGACATGCAGTAATGATGTGTTGTAGTGTATGGTCTGTATACAGGGGCCCTATAGGACATGCAGTAATGATGTGTTGTAGTGTATGGTCTGTATACAGGGGATCTATAGGACATGCAGTAATGATGTGTTGTAGTGTATGGTCTGTATACAGGGGGATCTATAGGACATGTAGTAATGATGTGTTGTAGTGTATGGTCTGTATACAGGGGGATCTATAGGACATGTAGTAATGATGTGTTGTAGTGTATGGTCTGTATACAGGAGATCTATAGGACATGTAGTAATGATGTGTTGTAGTGTATGGTCTGTATACAGGGGATCTATAGGACATGTAGTAATGATGTGTTGTAGTGTACGGTCTGTATACAGGGGATCTATAGGACATGTAGTAATGATATGTTGTAGTGTATGGTCTGTATACAGGGGGATCTATAGGACATGCAGTAATGATGTGTTGTAGTGTATAGTCTGTATACAGGGGATCTATAGGACATGTAGTAATGATGTGTTGTAGTGTATGGTCTGTATACAGGGGGATCTATAGGACATGCAGTAATGATGTGTTGTAGTGTATGGTCTGTATACAGGGGATCTATAGGACATGCAGTAATGATGTGTTGTAGTGTATGGTCTGTATACAGGGGGATCTATAGGACATACAGTAATGATGTGTTGTAGTGTATGGTCTGTATACAGGGGATCTATAGGACATGCAGTAATGATGTGTTGTAGTGTATGGTCTGTATACAGGGGATCTATAGGACATGTAGTAATGATGTGTTGTAGTGTATGGTCTGTATACAGGGGATCTATAGGACATGCAGTAATGATGTGTTGTAGTGTATGGTCTGTATACAGGGGATCTATAGGACATGCAGTAATGATGTGTTGTAGTGTATGGTCTGTATACAGGGGATCTATAGGACATGTAGTAATGATGTGTTGTAGTGTATGGTCTGTATACAGGGGATCTATAGGACATGTAGTAATGATGTGTTGTAGTGTATGGTCTGTATACAGGGGATCTATAGGACATGCAGTAATGATGTGTTGTAGTGTATGGTCTGTATACGGGGGATCTATAGGACATGCAGTAATGATGTGTTGTAGTGTATGGTCTATATACAGGGGCCCTATAGGACATGTAGTAATGATGTGTTGTAGTGTATGGTCTGTATACAGGGGGATCTATAGGACATGCAGTAATGATGTGTTGTAGTGTATGGTCTGTATACGGGGGATCTATAGGACATGCAGTAATGATGTGTTGTAGTGTATGGTCTATATACAGGGGCCCTATAGGACATGTAGTAATGATGTGTTGTAGTGTATGATCTGTATACAGGGGATCTATAGGACATGCAATAATGATGTGTTGTAGTGTATGGTCTGTATACAGGGGATCTATAGGACATGTAGTAATGATGTGCTGTAGTGTATGGTCTGTATACAGGGGCCCTATAGGACATGTAGTAATGATGTGTTGTAGTGTATGGTCTGTATACGGGGGATCTATAGGACATGCAGTAATGATGTGTTGTAGTGTATGGTCTATATACAGGGGCCCTATAGGACATGTAGTAATGATGTGTTGTAGTGTATGATCTGTATACAGGGGATCTATAGGACATGCAATAATGATGTGTTGTAGTGTATGGTCTGTATACAGGGGATCTATAGGACATGTAGTAATGATGTGCTGTAGTGTATGGTCTGTATACAGGGGCCCTATAGGACATGTAGTAATGATGTGTTGTAGTGTATGGTCTGTATACAGGGGATCTATAGGACATGCAGTAATGATGTGTTGTAGTGTATGGTCTGTATACAGGGGATCTATAGGACATGCAGTAATGATGTGTTGTAGTGTATGGTCTGTATACAGGGGATCTATAGGACATGCAGTAATGATGTGTTGTAGTGTATGGTCTGTATACAGGGGCCCTATAGGACATGCAGTAATGATGTGTTGTAGTGTATGGTCTGTATACAGGGGATCTATAGGACATGCAGTAATGATGTGTTGTAGTGTATGGTCTGTATACAGGGGCCCTATAGGACATGCAGTAATGATGTGTTGTAGTGTATGATCTGTATACAGGGGATCTATAGGACATGCAGTAATGATGTGTTGTAGTGTATGGTCTGTATACAGGGGCCCTATAGGACATGTAGTAATGATGTGTTGTAGTGTTTTGTCTGTATACAGGGGATCTATAGGACATGTAGTAATGATGTGTTGTAGTGTATGGTCTGTATACAGGGGGATCTATAGGACATGTAGTAATGATGTGTTGTAGTGTATGGTCTGTATACAGGGGATCTATAGGACATGCAGTAATGATGTGCTGTAGTGTATGGTCTGTATACAGGGGCCCTATAGGACATGTAGTAATGATGTGTTGTAGTGTATGGTCTGTATACAGGGGGATCTATAGGACATGTAGTAATGATGTGTTGTAGTGTATGGTCTGTATACAGGGGGATCTATAGGACATGTAGTAATGATGTGTTGTAGTGTATGGTCTGTATACAGGGGGATCTATAGGACATGTAGTAATGATGTGTTGTAGTGTATGGTCTGTATACAGGGGGATCTATAGGACATGTAGTAATGATGTGTTGTAGTGTATGGTCTGTATACAGGGGGATCTATAGGACATGTAGTAATGATGTGTTGTAGTGTATGGTCTGTATACAGGAGATCTATAGGACATGCAGTAATGATGTGTTGTAGTGTATGGTCTGTATACAGGGGATCTATAGGACATGCAGTAATGATGTGTTGTAGTGTATGGTCTGTATACAGGAGATCTATAGGACATGTAGTAATGATGTGTTGTAGTGTATGGTCTGTATACAGGGGATCTATAGGACATGTAGTAATGATGTGTTGTAGTGTATGGTCTGTATACAGGGGATCTATAGGACATGCAGTAATGATGTGTTGTAGTGTATGGTCTGTATACAGGGGATCTATAGGACATGCAGTAATGATGTGTTGTAGTGTATGGTCTGTATACAGGAGATCTATAGGACATGTAGTAATGATGTGTTGTAGTGTATGGTCTGTATACAGGAGATCTATAGGACATGCAGTAATGATGTGTTGTAGTGTATGGTCTGTATACAGGGGGATCTATAGGACATGCAGTAATGATGTGTTGTAGTGTATGGTCTGTATACAGGGGATCTATAGGACATGTAGTAATGATGTGTTGTAGTGTATGGTCTGTATACAGGGGATCTATAGGACATGTAGTAATGATGTGTTGTAGTGTATGGTCTGTATACAGGGGCCCTATAGGACATGTAGTAATGATGTGTTGTAGTGTATGGTCTGTATACAGGGTATATATAGGACATGTAGTAATGATGTGTTGTAGTGTATGGTCTGTATACAGGGGATCTATAGGACATGTAGTAATGATGTGTTGTAGTGTATGGTCTGTATACAGGGGATCTATAGGACATGCAGTAATGATGTGTTGTAGTGTATGGTCTGTATACAGGGGATCTATAGGACATGTAGTAATGATGTGTTGTAGTGTATGGTCTGTATACAGGGTATATATAGGACATGTAGTAATGATGTGTTGTAGTGTATGGTCTGTATACAGGGGATCTATAGGACATGTAGTAATGATGTGTTGTAGTGTATGGTCTGTATACAGGGGATCTATAGGACATGTAGTAATGATGTGTTGTAGTGTATGGTCTGTATACATGGTATATATAGGACATGTAGTAATGATGTGTTGTAGTGTATGGTCTGTATACAGGGGGATCTATAGGACATGCAGTAATGATGTGTTGTAGTGTATGATCTGTATACAGGGGGATCTATAGGACATGTAGTAATGATGTGTTGTAGTGTATGGTCTGTATACAGGGGATCTATAGGACATGCAGTAATGATGTGTTGTAGTGTATGGTCTGTATACAGGGGATCTATAGGACATGTAGTAATGATGTGTTGTAGTGTATGGTCTGTATACAGGGGATCTATAGGACATGTAGTAATGATGTGTTGTAGTGTATGGTCTGTATACAGGGGATCTATAGGACATGTAGTAATGATGTGTTGTAGTGTATGGTCTGTATACAGGGGCCCTATAGGACATGCAGTAAAGATGTGTTGTAGTGTATGGTCTGTATACAGGAGATCTATAGGACATGTAGTAATGATGTGTTGTAGTGTATGGTCTGTATACAGGGGATCTATAGGACATGTAGTAATGATGTGTCGTAGTGTATGGTCTGTATACAGGGGCCCTATAGGACATGTAGTAATGATGTGTTGTAGTGTATGGTCTGTATACAGGGGCCCTATAGGACATGCAGTAAAGATGTGTTGTAGTGTATGGTCTGTATACAGGGGATCTATAGGACATGTAGTAATGATGTGTTGTAGTGTATGGTCTGTATACAGGGGATCTATAGGACATGTAGTAATGATGTGTTGTAGTGTATGGTCTGTATACAGGGGATCTATAGGACATGCAGTAATGATGTGTTGTAGTGTATGGTCTGTATACAGGGGATCTATAGGACATGCAGTAATGATGTGTTGTAGTGTATGGTCTGTATACAGGGGGATCTATAGGACATGCAGTAATGATGTGTTGTAGTGTATGGTCTGTATACAGGGGCCCTATAGGACATGCAGTAAAGATGTGTTGTAGTGTATGGTCTGTATACAGGGGATCTATAGGACATGCAGTAATGATGTGTTGTAGTGTATGTGTCACGATGCCGGCTGGCAGGTAGTGGACCCTCTGTGCCAGAGAGGGATTGGCGTGGACCGTGCTAGTGGACCGGTTCTAAGCCACTACTGGTTTTCACCAGAGCCCGCCGCAAAGCGGGATGGTCTTGCTGCGGCGGTAGTGACCAGGTCGTATCCACTAGCAACGGCTCACCTCTCTGGCTGCTGAAGATAGGCGCGGTACAAGGGAGTAGGCAGAAGCAAGGTCGGACGTAGCAGAAGGTCGGGGCAGGCAGCAAGGATCGTAGTCAGGGGCAACGGCAGAAGGTCTGGAAACACAGGCAAGGAACACACAAGGAACGCTTTCACTGGCACTAAGGCAACAAGATCCGGCAAGGGAGTGCAAGGGAAGTGAGGTAATATAGGGAAGTGCACAGGTGAAAACCCTAATTGGAACCACTGCGCCAATCAGCGGCGCAGTGGCCCTTTAAATCGCAGAGACCCGGCGCGCGCGCGCCCTAGGGAGCGGGGCCGCGCGCGCCGGGACAGAACAGACGGGGAGCGAGTCAGGTAGGGGAGCCGGGGTGCGCATCGCGAGCGGGCGCTACCCGCATCGCGAATCGCATCCCGGCTGGCAGCAGGATCGCAGCGCCCCGGGTCAGAGGACGTGACCGGAGCGCTGCAGCGGAGGGAGTGAAGCGAGCGCTCCGGGGAGGAGCGGGGACCCGGAGCGCTCGGCGTAACAGTACCCCCCCCCTTGGGTCTCCCCCCTCTTCTTGGAGCCTGAGAACCTGAGGAGCAGACTTTTGTCAAGGATGTTGTCCTCAGGTTCCCAGGATCTCTCTTCAGGACCACAACCCTCCCAGTCTACTAAAAAAAATTTTTTCCCTCTGACCTTTTTGGCAGCCAAAATTTCCTTGACCGAGAAGACGTCCGAGGAGCCGGAAACAGGAGTGGGAGGAACAGATTTGGGAGAAAAACGGTTGAGGATGAGTGGTTTGAGAAGAGAGACGTGAAAGGCATTAGGGATACGAAGAGAAGGAGGAAGAAGAAGTTTATAAGAGACAGGATTAATTTGACACAAAATTTTGAAAGGACCAAGATAGCGTGGTCCCAACTTGTAGCTAGGGACACGGAAGCGGACATATTTAGCGGAGAGCCATACCTTGTCTCCAGGGGAAAAAACGGGGGGAGCTCTTCTTTTCTTATCCGCGAACCTCTTCATGCGTGAAGAAGCCTGTAAGAGAGAATTTTGGGTCTCTCTCCATATAATGGAAAGGTCACGAGAAATTTCATCCACAGCGGGCAGACCAGAGGGCAAGGGGGTAGGGAGGGGGGGAAGAGGGTGACGGCCGTACACCACGAAAAATGGGGATTTGGAGGAAGATTCAGAGACCCTGAAGTTATACGAAAATTCGGCCCATGGAAGGAGATCTGCCCAGTCATCCTGGCGGGAGGAAACAAAATGTCGCAAATAATCACCCAGGATCTGGTTAATTCTTTCTACTTGTCCATTGGACTGGGGATGATATGCAGAGGAAAAATTTAATTTAATCTTGAGTTGTTTACAGAGAGCCCTCCAGAATTTAGACACGAATTGGACCCCTCTATCCGAGACAATCTGCGTAGGCAACCCGTGAAGACGAAAAATGTGTACAAAAAATTGTTTAGCCAACTGAGGCGCAGAAGGAAGACCAGGAAGAGGGATGAAATGTGCCATTTTGGAGAATCGATCAACGACCACCCAAATAACGGTGTTGCCACGGGAAGGGGGTAAATCAGTAATAAAATCCATACCAATCAGAGACCAAGGCTGTTCGGGGACAGGCAGAGGATGAAGAAAACCAGCGGGCTTCTGGCGAGGAGTCTTATCCCGGGCACAGATAGTGCAGGCTCGCACAAAGTCCCCAACATCCGTCTTCCAGAGTCGGCCACCAATAGAAGCGGGAGATGAGTTGCACAGATTTCTTGATGCCCGCATGACCTGCGAGATGGGAGGAGTGACCCCATTTGAGGATTCCGAGGCGTTGGCGTGGAGAAACAAAGGTCTTTCCTGGAGGAGTCTGCCTGATGGAGGCAGGAGAAGTGGAGATCAGGCAGTCAGGTGGAATGATGTGTTGCGGAGGGAGATCAACTTCTGAGGCATCCGAGGAACGAGAGAGAGCATCGGCCCTAATGTTCTTATCGGCAGGACGAAAGTGAATCTCAAAATTAAATCGGGCAAAGAACAGAGACCACCGGGCCTGGCGAGGATTCAGCCGTTGGGCCGACTGGAGGTAGGAGAGGTTCTTGTGGTCGGTGTAGATAATAACAGGAAATCTTGATCCCTCCAGCAGATGCCTCCATTCCTCAAGTGCTAATTTAATGGCTAGAAGCTCTCGATCCCCGATGGAGTAGTTCCTCTCCGCTGGAGAGAAGGTCCTAGAGAAAAAACCACAAGTGACAGCATGCCCGGAAGGATTTTTTTGTAGAAGAACAGCTCCAGCTCCTACTGAGGAGGCATCAACCTCCAATAGGAAGGGTTTGGAAGGGTCAGGTCTGGAGAGCACGGGAGCCGAAGAAAAGGCAGACTTGAGTCGTTTAAAGGAGTCTTCTGCTTGAGGAGGCCAGGACTTGGGATCAGCATTTTTCTTGGTTAAAGCCACGATAGGAGCCACAATGGTAGAAAAATGTGGAATAAATTGCCTGTAATAATTGGCGAACCCCAAAAAGCGTTGGATAGCACGGAGTCCGGAGGGGCGTGGCCAATTTAAGACGGCAGAGAGTTTGTCTGGATCCATCTGTAGTCCCTGGCCAGAGACCAAATATCCTAGAAAAGGAAGAGATTGGCATTCAAACAGACATTTCTCAATTTTGGCATAGAGTTGGTTGTCACGAAGTCTCTGAAGAACCATACGGACATGCTGGCGGTGTTCTTCTAGATTGGCAGAAAAAATTAGGATATCGTCCAGATATACCACAACACAGGAGTATAACAGATCACGAAAAATTTCATTGACAAAGTCTTGGAAGACGGCAGGGGCATTACACAGTCCAAAGGGCATGACCAGATACTCAAAGTGTCCATCTCTGGTGTTAAATGCCGTTTTCCACTCGTCCCCCTCTCTGATGCGGATGAGGTTATAGGCGCCTCTTAAGTCCAATTTAGTGAAGATGTGGGCACCTTGGAGGCGATCAAAGAGTTCAGAGATGAGGGGTAAGGGGTAGCGGTTCTTAACCGTGATTTTATTAAGACCGCGGTAGTCAATGCAAGGACGTAGGGAGCCATCTTTTTTGGACACAAAGAAAAATCCGGCTCCGGCAGGAGAGGAGGATTTACGGATAAAGCCCTTTTTTAGATTCTCCTGGACGTATTCGGACATGGCAAGAGTCTCTGGGGCAGAGAGAGGATAAATTCTGCCCCGGGGTGGAGTAGTACCCGGGAGGAGGTCGATAGGGCAATCATAAGGCCTGTGAGGAGGTAGAGTCTCAGCTTGTTTTTTGCAGAAAACATCCGCGAAGTCCATATAGGCCTTAGGGAGACCGGTTACTGGAGGAACCACAGAGTTACGGCAAGGGTTACTGGGAACCGGTTTTAGACAGTTCTTGGAACAAGAGGACCCCCAACTCTTGATCTCCCCAGTGGACCAATCCAGGGTTGGGGAATGAAGTTGAAGCCAGGGAAGTCCAAGGAGAATCTCCGAGGTGCAATTGGGGAGGACCAAAAGTTCAATCCTCTCATGATGAGATCCGATGCTCATAAGAAGGGGCTCCGTGCGGAAACGTATGGTACAGTCCAATCTTTCATTATTTACACAATTGATGTAGAGGGGTCTGGCGAGACTGGTCACTGGGATGTTGAACCTGTTGACGAGAGAGGCCAAAATAAAATTTCCTGCAGATCCAGAGTCCAAGAAGGCCACTGTAGAGAAGGAGAAGGCAGAGGCAGACATCCGCACAGGCACAGTAAGACGTGGAGAAGCAGAGTAGACATCAAGGACTGTCTCACCTTTGTGCGGAGTCAGCGTACGTCTTTCCAGGCGGGGAGGACGGATAGGACAATCCCTCAGGAAGTGTTCGGTACTAGCACAGTACAGGCAGAGGTTCTCCATACGGCGTCGTGTCCTCTCTTGAGGTGTCAGGCGAGACCGGTCGACCTGCATAGCCTCCACGGCGGGAGGCACAGGAACAGATTGCAGGGGACCAGAGGAGAGAGGAGCCGAGGAGACGAAACGCCTCGTGCGAACAGAGTCCATATCTTGGCGGAGTTCCTGACGCCTTTCAGAAAAACGCATGTCAATGCGAGTGGCTAGGTGAATAAGTTCATGTAGATTAGCAGGAATTTCTCGTGCGGCCAGAACATCTTTAATGTTGCTGGATAGGCCTTTTTTGAAGGTCGCGCAGAGGGCCTCATTATTCCAGGACAATTCTGAAGCAAGTGTACGGAATTGTACGGCATACTCGCCAACGGAAGAATTACCCTGGACCAGGTTCAACAGGGCAGTCTCAGCAGAAGAGGCTCGGGCAGGTTCCTCAAAGACACTTCGGATTTCCGAGAAGAAGGAGTGTACAGAGGCAGTGACGGGGTCATTGCGGTCCCAGAGCGGTGTGGCCCATGACAGGGCTTTTCCGGACAGAAGACTGACTACGAAAGCCACCTTAGACCTTTCAGTGGGAAACAGGTCCGACATCATCTCCAGATGCAGGGAACATTGGGAAAGAAAGCCACGGCAAAACTTAGAGTCCCCATCAAATTTATCCGGCAAGGATAAGCGTATCCCAGGAGCGGCCACTCGCTGCGGAGGAGGTGCAGGAGCTGGCGGAGGAGATGACTGCTGAAGCTGTGGTAGCAAGTGTTGTAGCATAACGGTCAGTTGAGACAGCTGTTGGCCTTGTTGCGCTATCTGTTGTGACTGCTGGGCGACCACCGTGGTGAGGTCAGCGACAACTGGCAGAGGAACTTCAGCGGGATCCATGGCCGGATCTACTGTCACGATGCCGGCTGGCAGGTAGTGGACCCTCTGTGCCAGAGAGGGATTGGCGTGGACCGTGCTAGTGGACCGGTTCTAAGCCACTACTGGTTTTCACCAGAGCCCGCCGCAAAGCGGGATGGTCTTGCTGCGGCGGTAGTGACCAGGTCGTATCCACTAGCAACGGCTCAACCTCTCTGGCTGCTGAAGATAGGCGCGGTACAAGGGAGTAGGCAGAAGCAAGGTCGGACGTAGCAGAAGGTCGGGGCAGGCAGCAAGGATCGTAGTCAGGGGCAACGGCAGAAGGTCTGGAAACACAGGCAAGGAACACACAAGGAACGCTTTCACTGGCACTAAGGCAACAAGATCCGGCAAGGGAGTGCAAGGGAAGTGAGGTAATATAGGGAAGTGCACAGGTGAAAACCCTAATTGGAACCACTGCGCCAATCAGCGGCGCAGTGGCCCTTTAAATCGCAGAGACCCGGCGCGCGCGCGCCCTAGGGAGCGGGGCCGCGCGCGCCGGGACAGAACAGACGGGGAGCGAGTCAGGTAGGGGAGCCGGGGTGCGCATCGCGAGCGGGCGCTACCCGCATCGCGAATCGCATCCCGGCTGGCAGCAGGATCGCAGCGCCCCGGGTCAGAGGACGTGACCGGAGCGCTGCAGCGGAGGGAGTGAAGCGAGCGCTCCGGGGAGGAGCGGGGACCCGGAGCGCTCGGCGTAACAACATCATTACTACATGTCCTATAGATCCCCTGTATACAGACCATACACTACAACACATCATTACTGCATGTCCTATAGGGCCCCTGTATACAGACCATATACTACAACACATCATTACTGCATGTCCTATAGATCCCCTGTATACAGACCATACACTACAACACATCATTACTGCATGTCCTATAGATCCCCTGTATACAGACCATACACTACAACACATCATTACTACATGTCCTATAGATCCCCCTGTATACAGACCATACACTACAACACATCATTACTACATGTCCTATAGTTCTCCTGTATACAGACGATATACTACAACACATCATTACTACATGTCCTATAGTTCTCCTGTATACAGACCATACACTACAACACATCATTACTGCATGTCCTATAGATCCCCTGTATACAGACCATACACTACAACACATCATTACTACATGTCCTATAGATCCCCTGTATACAGACCATACACTACAACACATCATTACTGCATGTCCTATAGATCCCCTGTATACAGACCATACACTACAACACATCATTACTGCATGTCCTATAGATCCCCTGTATACAGACCATACACTACAACACATCATTACTACATGTCCTATAGATCCCCTGTATACAGACCATACACTACAACACATCATTACTGCATGTCCTATAGATCCCCTGTATACAGACCATACACTACAACACATCATTACTGCATGTCCTATAGATCCCCTGTATACAGACTATACACTACAACACATCATTACTGCATGTCCTATAGATCCCCTGTATACAGACCATACACTACAACACATCATTACTGCATGTCCTATAGGGCCCCCTGTATACAGACCATACACTACAACACATCATTACTGCATGTCCTATAGGGCCCCCTGTATACAGACCATACACTACAACACATCATTACTACATGTCCTATAGATCCCCTGTATACAGATCATACACTACAACACATCATTACTACATGTCCTATAGATCCCCTGTATACAGACCATACACTACAACACATCATTACTGCATGTCCTATAGATCTCCTGTATACAGACCATACACTACAACACATCATTACTACATGTCCTATAGATCCCCCTGTATACAGACCATACACTACAACACATCATTACTACATGTCCTATAGATCCCCTGTATACAGACCATACACTACAACACATCATTACTACATGTCCTATAGATCCCCTGTATACAGACCATACACTACAACACATCATTACTGCATGTCCTATAGATCCCCTGTATACAGACCATACACTACAACACATCATTACTGCATGTCCTATAGGGCCCCCTGTATACAGACCATACACTACAACACATCATTACTGCATGTCCTATAGGGCCCCCTGTATACAGACCATACACTACAACACATCATTACTACATGTCCTATAGATCCCCCTGTATACAGACCATACACTACAACACATCATTACTACATGTCCTATAGATCCCCTGTATACAGACCATACACTACAACACATCATTACTGTATGTCCTATAGATCCCCTGTATACAGATCATACACTACAACACATCATTACTGCATGTCCTATAGATCCCCTGTATACAGACCATACACTACAACACATCATTACTACATGTCCTATAGATCTCCTGTATACAGACCATACACTACAACACATCATTACTGCATGTCCTATAGATCCCCTGTATACAGACCATACTGTTACGCCGAGCGCTCCGGGTCCCCGCTCCTCCCCGGAGCGCTCGCTTCACTCCCTCCGCTGCAGCGCTCCGGTCACGTCCTCTGACCCGGGGCGCTGCGATCCTGCTGCCAGCCGGGATGCGATTCGCGATGCGGGTAGCGCCCGCTCGCGATGCGCACCCCGGCTCCCCTACCTGACTCGCTCCCCGTCTGTTCTGTCCCGGCGCGCGCGGCCCCGCTCCCTAGGGCGCGCGCGCGCCGGGTCTCTGCGATTTAAAGGGCCACTGCGCCGCTGATTGGCGCAGTGGTTCCAATTAGGGTTTTCACCTGTGCACTTCCCTATATTACCTCACTTCCCTTGCACTCCCTTGCCGGATCTTGTTGCCTTAGTGCCAGTGAAAGCGTTCCTTGTGTGTTCCTTGCCTGTGTTTCCAGACCTTCTGCCGTTGCCCCTGACTACGATCCTTGCTGCCTGCCCCGACCTTCTGCTACGTCCGACCTTGCTTCTGCCTACTCCCTTGTACCGCGCCTATCTTCAGCAGCCAGAGAGGTGAGCCGTTGCTAGTGGATACGACCTGGTCACTACCGCCGCAGCAAGACCATCCCGCTTTGCGGCGGGCTCTGGTGAAAACCAGTAGTGGCTTAGAACCGGTCCACTAGCACGGTCCACGCCAATCCCTCTCTGGCACAGAGGGTCCACTACCTGCCAGCCGGCATCGTGACAGTAGATCCGGCCATGGATCCCGCTGAAGTTCCTCTGCCAGTTGTCGCTGACCTCACCACGGTGGTCGCCCAGCAGTCACAACAGATAGCGCAACAAGGCCAACAGCTGTCTCAACTGACCGTTATGCTACAACACTTGCTACCACAGCTTCAGCAGTCATCTCCTCCGCCAGCTCCTGCACCTCCTCCGCAGCGAGTGGCCGCTCCTGGGATACGCTTATCCTTGCCGGATAAATTTGATGGGGACTCTAAGTTTTGCCGTGGCTTTCTTTCCCAATGTTCCCTGCATCTGGAGATGATGTCGGACCTGTTTCCCACTGAAAGGTCTAAGGTGGCTTTCGTAGTCAGTCTTCTGTCCGGAAAAGCCCTGTCATGGGCCACACCGCTCTGGGACCGCAATGACCCCGTCACTGCCTCTGTACACTCCTTCTTCTCGGAAATCCGAAGTGTCTTTGAGGAACCTGCCCGAGCCTCTTCTGCTGAGACTGCCCTGTTGAACCTGGTCCAGGGTAATTCTTCCGTTGGCGAGTATGCCGTACAATTCCGTACACTTGCTTCAGAATTGTCCTGGAATAATGAGGCCCTCTGCGCGACCTTCAAAAAAGGCCTATCCAGCAACATTAAAGATGTTCTGGCCGCACGAGAAATTCCTGCTAATCTACATGAACTTATTCACCTAGCCACTCGCATTGACATGCGTTTTTCTGAAAGGCGTCAGGAACTCCGCCAAGATATGGACTCTGTTCGCACGAGGCGTTTCGTCTCCTCGGCTCCTCTCTCCTCTGGTCCCCTGCAATCTGTTCCTGTGCCTCCCGCCGTGGAGGCTATGCAGGTCGACCGGTCTCGCCTGACACCTCAAGAGAGGACACGACGCCGTATGGAGAACCTCTGCCTGTACTGTGCTAGTACCGAACACTTCCTGAGGGATTGTCCTATCCGTCCTCCCCGCCTGGAAAGACGTACGCTGACTCCGCACAAAGGTGAGACAGTCCTTGATGTCTACTCTGCTTCTCCACGTCTTACTGTGCCTGTGCGGATGTCTGCCTCTGCCTTCTCCTTCTCTACAGTGGCCTTCTTGGACTCTGGATCTGCAGGAAATTTTATTTTGGCCTCTCTCGTCAACAGGTTCAACATCCCAGTGACCAGTCTCGCCAGACCCCTCTACATCAATTGTGTAAATAATGAAAGATTGGACTGTACCATACGTTTCCGCACGGAGCCCCTTCTTATGAGCATCGGATCTCATCATGAGAGGATTGAACTTTTGGTCCTCCCCAATTGCACCTCGGAGATTCTCCTTGGACTTCCCTGGCTTCAACTTCATTCCCCAACCCTGGATTGGTCCACTGGGGAGATCAAGAGTTGGGGGTCCTCTTGTTCCAAGAACTGTCTAAAACCGGTTCCCAGTAACCCTTGCCGTAACTCTGTGGTTCCTCCAGTAACCGGTCTCCCTAAGGCCTATATGGACTTCGCGGATGTTTTCTGCAAAAAACAAGCTGAGACTCTACCTCCTCACAGGCCTTATGATTGCCCTATCGACCTCCTCCCGGGTACTACTCCACCCCGGGGCAGAATTTATCCTCTCTCTGCCCCAGAGACTCTTGCCATGTCCGAATACGTCCAGGAGAATCTAAAAAAGGGCTTTATCCGTAAATCCTCCTCTCCTGCCGGAGCCGGATTTTTCTTTGTGTCCAAAAAAGATGGCTCCCTACGTCCTTGCATTGACTACCGCGGTCTTAATAAAATCACGGTTAAGAACCGCTACCCCTTACCCCTCATCTCTGAACTCTTTGATCGCCTCCAAGGTGCCCACATCTTCACTAAATTGGACTTAAGAGGCGCCTATAACCTCATCCGAATCAGAGAGGGGGACGAGTGGAAAACGGCATTTAACACCAGAGATGGACACTTTGAGTATCTGGTCATGCCCTTTGGACTGTGCAATGCCCCTGCCGTCTTCCAAGACTTTGTCAATGAAATTTTTCGTGATCTGTTATACTCCTGTGTTGTGGTATATCTGGACGATATCCTAATTTTTTCTGCCAATCTAGAAGAACACCGCCAGCATGTCCGTATGGTTCTTCAGAGACTTCGTGACAACCAACTCTATGCCAAAATTGAGAAATGTCTGTTTGAATGCCAATCTCTTCCTTTTCTAGGATATTTGGTCTCTGGCCAGGGACTACAGATGGATCCAGACAAACTCTCTGCCGTCTTAAATTGGCCACGCCCCTCCGGACTCCGTGCTATCCAACGCTTTTTGGGGTTCGCCAATTATTACAGGCAATTTATTCCACATTTTTCTACCATTGTGGCTCCTATCGTGGCTTTAACCAAGAAAAATGCTGATCCCAAGTCCTGGCCTCCTCAAGCAGAAGACTCCTTTAAACGACTCAAGTCTGCCTTTTCTTCGGCTCCCGTGCTCTCCAGACCTGACCCTTCCAAACCCTTCCTATTGGAGGTTGATGCCTCCTCAGTAGGAGCTGGAGCTGTTCTTCTACAAAAAAATCCTTCCGGGCATGCTGTCACTTGTGGTTTTTTCTCTAGGACCTTCTCTCCAGCGGAGAGGAACTACTCCATCGGGGATCGAGAGCTTCTAGCCATTAAATTAGCACTTGAGGAATGGAGGCATCTGCTGGAGGGATCAAGATTTCCTGTTATTATCTACACCGACCACAAGAACCTCTCCTACCTCCAGTCGGCCCAACGGCTGAATCCTCGCCAGGCCCGGTGGTCTCTGTTCTTTGCCCGATTTAATTTTGAGATTCACTTTCGTCCTGCCGATAAGAACATTAGGGCCGATGCTCTCTCTCGTTCCTCGGATGCCTCAGAAGTTGATCTCCCTCCGCAACACATCATTCCACCTGACTGCCTGATCTCCACTTCTCCTGCCTCCATCAGGCAGACTCCTCCAGGAAAGACCTTTGTTTCTCCACGCCAACGCCTCGGAATCCTCAAATGGGGTCACTCCTCCCATCTCGCAGGTCATGCGGGCATCAAGAAATCTGTGCAACTCATCTCCCGCTTCTATTGGTGGCCGACTCTGGAGACGGATGTTGGGGACTTTGTGCGAGCCTGCACTATCTGTGCCCGGGATAAGACTCCTCGCCAGAAGCCCGCTGGTTTTCTTCATCCTCTGCCTGTCCCCGAACAGCCTTGGTCTCTGATTGGTATGGATTTTATTACTGATTTACCCCCTTCCCGTGGCAACACCGTTATTTGGGTGGTCGTTGATCGATTCTCCAAAATGGCACATTTCATCCCTCTTCCTGGTCTTCCTTCTGCGCCTCAGTTGGCTAAACAATTTTTTGTACACATTTTTCGTCTTCACGGGTTGCCTACGCAGATTGTCTCGGATAGAGGGGTCCAATTCGTGTCTAAATTCTGGAGGGCTCTCTGTAAACAACTCAAGATTAAATTAAATTTTTCCTCTGCATATCATCCCCAGTCCAATGGACAAGTAGAAAGAATTAACCAGATCCTGGGTGATTATTTGCGACATTTTGTTTCCTCCCGCCAGGATGACTGGGCAGATCTCCTTCCATGGGCCGAATTTTCGTATAACTTCAGGGTCTCTGAATCTTCCTCCAAATCCCCATTTTTCGTGGTGTACGGCCGTCACCCTCTTCCCCCCCTCCCTACCCCCTTGCCCTCTGGTCTGCCCGCTGTGGATGAAATTTCTCGTGACCTTTCCATTATATGGAGAGAGACCCAAAATTCTCTCTTACAGGCTTCTTCACGCATGAAGAGGTTCGCGGATAAGAAAAGAAGAGCTCCCCCCGTTTTTTCCCCTGGAGACAAGGTATGGCTCTCCGCTAAATATGTCCGCTTCCGTGTCCCTAGCTACAAGTTGGGACCACGCTATCTTGGTCCTTTCAAAATTTTGTGTCAAATTAATCCTGTCTCTTATAAACTTCTTCTTCCTCCTTCTCTTCGTATCCCTAATGCCTTTCACGTCTCTCTTCTCAAACCACTCATCCTCAACCGTTTTTCTCCCAAATCTGTTCCTCCCACTCCTGTTTCCGGCTCCTCGGACGTCTTCTCGGTCAAGGAAATTTTGGCTGCCAAAAAGGTCAGAGGGAAAAATTTTTTTTTAGTAGACTGGGAGGGTTGTGGTCCTGAAGAGAGATCCTGGGAACCTGAGGACAACATCCTTGACAAAAGTCTGCTCCTCAGGTTCTCAGGCTCCAAGAAGAGGGGGAGACCCAAGGGGGGGGGTACTGTTACGCCGAGCGCTCCGGGTCCCCGCTCCTCCCCGGAGCGCTCGCTTCACTCCCTCCGCTGCAGCGCTCCGGTCACGTCCTCTGACCCGGGGCGCTGCGATCCTGCTGCCAGCCGGGATGCGATTCGCGATGCGGGTAGCGCCCGCTCGCGATGCGCACCCCGGCTCCCCTACCTGACTCGCTCCCCGTCTGTTCTGTCCCGGCGCGCGCGGCCCCGCTCCCTAGGGCGCGCGCGCGCCGGGTCTCTGCGATTTAAAGGGCCACTGCGCCGCTGATTGGCGCAGTGGTTCCAATTAGGGTTTTCACCTGTGCACTTCCCTATATTACCTCACTTCCCTTGCACTCCCTTGCCGGATCTTGTTGCCTTAGTGCCAGTGAAAGCGTTCCTTGTGTGTTCCTTGCCTGTGTTTCCAGACCTTCTGCCGTTGCCCCTGACTACGATCCTTGCTGCCTGCCCCGACCTTCTGCTACGTCCGACCTTGCTTCTGCCTACTCCCTTGTACCGCGCCTATCTTCAGCAGCCAGAGAGGTGAGCCGTTGCTAGTGGATACGACCTGGTCACTACCGCCGCAGCAAGACCATCCCGCTTTGCGGCGGGCTCTGGTGAAAACCAGTAGTGGCTTAGAACCGGTCCACTAGCACGGTCCACGCCAATCCCTCTCTGGCACAGAGGGTCCACTACCTGCCAGCCGGCATCGTGACAGATGTGTTGTAGTGTATGGTCTGTATACAGGGGATCTATAGGACATGTAGTAATGATGTGTTGTAGTGTATGGTCTGTATACAGGGGGATCTATAGGACATGCAGTAATGATGTGTTGTAGTGTATGATCTGTATACAGGGGATCTATAGGACATGCAGTAATGATGTGTTGTAGTGTATGATCTGTATACAGGCGATCTATAGGACATGTAGTAATGATGTGTTGTAGTGTATGGTCTGTATACAGGGGATCTATAGGACATGTAGTAATGATGTGTTGTAGTGTATGATCTGTATACAGGGGATCTATAGGGCATGTAGTAATGATGTGTTGTAGTGTATGGTCTGTATACAGGGGATCTATAGGACATGTAGTAATGATGTGTTGTAGTGTATGGTCTGTATACAGGGGATCTATAGGACATGCAGTAATGATGTGTTGTAGTGTACGGTCTGTATACAGGGGATCTATAGGACATGTAGTAATGATGTGTTGTAGTGTATGGTCTGTATACAGGGGATCTATAGGACATATAGTAATGATGTGTTGTAGTGTATGGTCTGTATACAGGGGGATCTATAGGACATGTAGTAATGATGTGTTGTAGTGTATGGTCTGTATACAGGGGGTCTATAGGACATGTAGTAATGATGTGTTGTAGTGTATGGTCTGTATACAGGGGATCTATAGGACATGTAGTAATGATGTGTTGTAGTGTATGGTCTGTATACAGGGGGATCTATAGGACATGTAGTAATGATGTGTTGTAGTGTATGGTCTGTATACAGGGGGTCTATAGGACATGTAGTAATGATGTGTTGTAGTGTATGGTCTGTATACAGGGGATCTATAGGACATGTAGTAATGATGTGTTGTAGTGTATGGTCTGTATACAGGGGATCTATAGGACATGTAGTAATGATGTGTTGTAGTGTATGGTCTGTATACAGGGGATATAAAGGACATGTAGTAATGATGTGTTGTAGTGTATGGTCTGTATACAGGGGATCTATAGGACATGCAGTAATGATGTGTTGTAGTGTATGGTCTGTATACAGGGGATCTATAGGACATGCAGTAATGATGTGTTGTAGTGTATGGTCTGTATACAGGGGATCTATAGGACATGCAGTAATGATGTGTTGTAGTGTATGGTCTGTATACAGGGGATCTATAGGACATGCAGTAATGATGTGTTGTAGTGTATGGTCTGTATACAGGGGCCCTATAGGACATGCAGTAATGATGTGTTGTAGTGTATGGTCTGTATACAGGGGCCCTATAGGACATGTAGTAATGATGTGTTGTAGTGTATGGTCTGTATACAGGGGATCTATAGGACATGCAGTAATGATGTGTTGTAGTGTATGGTCTGTATACAGGGGATCTATAGGACATGCAGTAATGATGTGTTGTAGTGTATGGTCTGTATACAGGGGATCTATAGGACATGTAGTAATGATGTGTTGTAGTGTATGGTCTGTATACAGGGGATCTATAGGACATGCAGTAATGATGTGTTGTAGTGTATGGTCTGTATACAGGGGATCTATAGGACATGCAGTAATGATGTGTTGTAGTGTATGGTCTGTATACAGGAGATCTATAGGACATGTAGTAATGATATGTTGTAGTGTATGGTCTGTATACAGGGGATCTATAGGACATGTAGTAATGATGTGTTGTAGTGTATGATCTGTATACAGGGGATCTATAGGACATGTAGTAATGATGTGTTGTAGTGTATGGTCTGTATACAGGAGATCTATAGGACATGTAGTAATGATGTGTTGTAGTGTATGGTCTGTATACAGGGGATCTATAGGACATGTAGTAATGATGTGTTGTAGTGTATGGTCTGTATACAGGGGATCTATAGGACATGTAGTAATGATGTGTTGTAGTGTATGGTCTGTATACAGGGGATCTATAGGACATGTAGTAATGATGTGTTGTAGTGTATGGTCTGTATACAGGAGATCTATAGGACATGCAGTAATGATGTGTTGTAGTGTATAGTCTGTATACAGGAGATCTATAGGACATGCAGTAATGATGTGTTGTAGTGTATGGTCTGTATACAGGGGATCTATAGGACATGTAGTAATGATGTGTTGTAGTGTATGGTCTGTATACAGGGGGATCTATAGGACATGCAGTAATGATGTGTTGTAGTGTATGGTCTGTATACAGGGGATCTATAGGACATGTAGTAATGATGTCTTGTAGTGTATGGTCTGTATACAGGGGATCTATAGGACATGTAGTAATGATGTGTTGTAGTGTATGGTCTGTATACAGGGGATCTATAGGACATGCAGTAATGATGTGTTGTAGTGTATGGTCTGTATACAAGGGATCTATAGGACATGCAGTAATGATGTGTTGTAGTGTATGGTCTGTATACAGGGGATCTATAGGACATGTAGTAATGATGTGTTGTAGTGTATGGTCTGTATACAAGGGATCTATAGGACATGCAGTAATGATGTGTTGTAGTGTATGGTCTGTATACAGGGGATCTATAGGACATGTAGTAATGATGTGTTGTAGTGTATGGTCTGTATACAGGGGATCTATAGGACATGCAGTAATGATGTGTTGTAGTGTATGGTCTGTATACAGGGGATCTATAGGACATGTAGTAATGATGTGTTGTAGTGTATGGTCTGTATACAGGGGGATCTATAGGACATGTAGTAATGATGTGTTGTAGTGTATGGTCTGTATACAGGGGGATCTATAGGACATGTAGTAATGATGTGTTGTAGTGTATGTGTTACGCCGAGCGCTCCGGGTCCCCGCTCCTCCCCGGAGCGCTCGCTTCACTCTCCCCGCTGCAGCGCTCCGGTCACGTCCTCTGACCCGGGGCGCTGCGATTCCGCTGCCAGCCGGGATGCGATTCGCGATGCGGGTAGCGCCCGCTCGCGATGCGCACCCCGGCTCCCCTACCTGACTCGCTCTCCGTCTGTTCTGTCCCGGCGCGCGCGGCCCCGCTCCCTAGGGCGCGCGCGCGCCGGGTCTCTGCGATTTAAAGGGCCACTGCGCCGCTGATTGGCGCAGTGGTTCCAATTAGTGTGTTCACCTGTGCACTTCCCTATATCACCTCACTTCCCCTGCACTCCCTTGCCGGATTTTGTTGCCTTAGTGCCAGTGAAAGCGTTCCTTGTGTGTTCCTTGCCTGTGTTTCCAGACCTTCTGCCGTTGCCCCTGACTACGATCCTTGCTGCCTGCCCCGACCTTCTGCTACGTCCGACCTTGCTTCTGCCTACTCCCTTGTACCGCGCCTATCTTCAGCAGCCAGAGAGGTGAGCCGTTGCTAGTGGATACGACCTGGTCACTACCGCCGCAGCAAGACCATCCCGCTTTGCGGCGGGCTCTGGTGAAAACCAGTAGTGGCTTAGAACCGGTCCACTAGCACGGTCCACGCCAATCCCTCTCTGGCACAGAGGATCCACTACCTGCCAGCCGGCATCGTGACAGTAGATCCGGCCATGGATCCCGCTGAAGTTCCTCTGCCAGTTGTCGCTGACCTCACCACGGTGGTCGCCCAGCAGTCACAACAGATAGCGCAACAAGGCCAACAGCTGTCTCAACTGACCGTTATGCTACAACAGTTACTACCACAGCTTCAGCAGTCATCTCCGCCGCCAGCTCCTGCACCTCCTCCGCAGCGAGTGGCCGCTCCTGGGCTACGCCTATCCTTGCCGGATAAATTTGATGGGGACTCTAAGTTTTGCCGTGGCTTTCTTTCCCAATGTTCCCTGCATCTGGAGATGATGTCGGACCTGTTTCCCACTGAAAGGTCTAAGGTGGCTTTCGTAGTCAGCCTTCTGTCCGGAAAAGCCCTGTCATGGGCCACACCGCTCTGGGACCGCAATGACCCCGTCACTGCCTCTGTACACTCCTTCTTCTCGGAAATCCGAAGTGTCTTTGAGGAACCTGCCCGAGCCTCTTCTGCTGAGACTGTCCTGTTGAACCTGGTCCAGGGTAATTCTTCCGTTGGCGAGTATGCCGTACAATTCCGTACTCTTGCTTCAGAATTGTCCTGGAATAATGAGGCCCTCTGCGCGACCTTCAAAAAAGGCCTATCCAGCAACATTAAAGATGTTCTGGCCGCACGAGAAATTCCTGCTAATCTACATGAACTTATTCACCTAGCCACTCGCATTGACATGCGTTTTTCCGAAAGGCGTCAGGAACTCCGCCAAGATATGGACTCTGTTCGCACGAGGCGTTTCTCCTCCTCGGCTCCTCTCTCCTCTGGTCCCCTGCAATCTGTTCCTGTGCCTTCCGCCGTGGAGGCTATGCAGGTCGACCGGTCTCGCCTGACACCTCAAGAGAGGACACGACGCCGTATGGAGAACCTCTGCCTGTACTGTGCTAGTACCGAACACTTCCTGAGGGATTGTCCTATCCGTCCTCCCCGCCTGGAAAGACGTACGCTGACTCCGCACAAAGGTGAGACAGTCCTTGATGTCTACTCTGCTTCTCCACGTCTTACAGTGCCTGTGCGGATGTCTGCCTCTGCCTTCTCCTTCCCTGCTGTGGCCTTCTTGGACTCTGGATCTGCAGGAAATTTTATTTTGGCCTCTCTCGTCAACAGGTTCAACATCCCGGTGACCAGTCTCGCCAGACCCCTCTACATCAATTGTGTAAATAATGAAAGATTGGACTGTACCATACGTTTCCGCACGGAGCCCCTTCTTATGAGCATCGGATCTCATCATGAGAGGATTGAACTTTTGGTCCTCCCCAATTGCACCTCGGAAATTCTCCTTGGACTTCCCTGGCTTCAACTTCATTCCCCAACCCTGGATTGGTCCACTGGGGAGATCAAGAGTTGGGGGTCCTCTTGTTCCAAGAACTGTCTAAAACCGGTTCCCAGTAACCCTTGCCGTAACTCTGTGGTTCCTCCAGTAACCGGTCTCCCTAAGGCCTATATGGACTTCGCGGATGTTTTCTGCAAAAAACAAGCTGAGACTCTACCTCCTCACAGGCCTTATGATTGCCCTATCGACCTCCTCCCGGGTACTACTCCACCCCGGGGCAGAATTTATCCTCTCTCTGCCCCAGAGACTCTTGCCATGTCCGAATACGTCCAGGAGAATCTGAAAAAGGGCTTTATCCGTAAATCCTCCTCTCCTGCCGGAGCCGGATTTTTCTTTGTGTCCAAAAAAGATGGCACCCTACGTCCTTGCATTGACTACCGCGGTCTTAATAAAATCACGGTTAAGAACCGCTACCCTTTACCCCTCATCTCTGAACTCTTTGATCGCCTCCAAGGTGCCCACATCTTTACTAAATTGGACTTAAGAGGCGCCTATAACCTCATCCGCATCAGAGAGGGGGACGAGTGGAAAACGGCATTTAACACCAGAGATGGACACTTTGAGTATCTGGTCATGCCCTTTGGCCTGTGCAACGCCCCTGCCGTCTTCCAAGACTTTGTCAATGAAATTTTTCGTGATCTGTTATACTCCTGTGTTGTTGTATATCTGGACGATATCCTAATTTTTTCTGCCAATCTAGAAGAACACCGCCAGCATGTCCGTATGGTTCTTCAGAGACTTCGTGACAACCAACTCTATGCCAAAATTGAGAAATGTCTGTTTGAATGCCAATCTCTTCCTTTTCTAGGATATTTGGTCTCTGGCCAGGGACTACAGATGGATCCAGACAAACTCTCTGCCGTCTTAGATTGGCCACGCCCCTCCGGACTCCGTGCTATCCAACGCTTTTTGGGGTTCGCCAATTATTACAGGCAATTTATTCCACATTTTTCTACCATTGTGGCTCCTATCGTGGCTTTAACCAAAAAAAATGCTGATCCCAAGTCCTGGCCTCCTCAAGCAGAAGACGCCTTTAAACGACTCAAGTCTGCCTTTTCTTCGGCTCCCGTCCTCTCCAGACCTGACCCTTCCAAACCCTTCCTATTGGAGGTTGATGCCTCCTCAGTGGGAGCTGGAGCTGTTCTTCTACAAAAAAATTCTTCCGGGCATGCTGTCACTTGTGGTTTTTTCTCTAGGACCTTCTCTCCAGCGGAGAGGAACTACTCCATCGGGGATCGAGAGCTTCTAGCCATTAAATTAGCACTTGAGGAATGGAGGCATCTGCTGGAGGGATCAAGTTCTCCTGTTATTATCTACACCGACCACAAGAACCTCTCCTACCTCCAGTCTGCCCAACGGCTGAATCCTCGCCAGGCCCGGTGGTCTCTGTTCTTTGCCCGATTTAATTTTGAGATTCACTTTCGTCCTGCCGATAAGAACATTAGGGCCGATGCTCTCTCTCGTTCCTCGGATGCCTCAGAAGTCGAACTCTCTCCGCAACACATCATTCCACCTGACTGCCTGATCTCCACTTCTCCTGCCTCCATCAGGCAGACTCCTCCAGGAAAGACCTTTGTTTCTCCTCGCCAACGCCTCGGAATCCTCAAATGGGGTCACTCCTCCCTTCTCGCAGGTCATGCGGGTATCAAGAAATCTGTGCAACTCATCTCCCGCTTCTATTGGTGGCCGACTCTGGAGACGGATGTTGTGGACTTTGTGCGAGCCTGCACTATCTGTGCCCGGGATAAGACTCCTCGCCAGAAGCCCGCTGGTTTTCTTCATCCTCTGCCTGTCCCCGAACAGCCTTGGTCTCTGATTGGTATGGATTTCATTACTGATTTACCCCCTTCCCGTGGCAACACTGTTATTTGGGTGGTCGTTGATCGATTCTCCAAAATGGCACATTTCATCCCTCTTCCTGGTCTTCCTTCTGCGCCTCAGTTGGCTAAACAATTTTTTGTACACATTTTTCGTCTTCACGGGTTGCCTACGCAGATTGTCTCGGATAGAGGCGTCCAATTCGTGTCTAAATTCTGGAGGGCTCTCTGTAAACAACTCAAGATTAAATTACATTTTTCTTCTGCATATCATCCCCAGTCCAATGGACAAGTAGAAAGAATTAACCAGATCTTGGGTGATTATTTGCGACATTTTGTTTCCTCCCGCCAGGATGACTGGGCAGATCTCCTCCCATGGGCCGAATTCTCGTATAACTTCAGGGTCTCTGAGTCTTCCTCCAAATCCCCATTTTTCGTGGTGTACGGCCGTCACCCTCTTCCCCCCCTCCCTACTCCCTTGCCCTCTGGTCTGCCCGCTGTGGATGAAATTTCTCGTGACCTTTCCATCATATGGAGAGAGACCCAAAATTCTCTCTTACAGGCTTCATCACGCATGAAGAAGTTCGCGGATAAGAAAAGAAGAGCTCCTCCCGTTTTTTCCCCTGGAGACAAGGTATGGCTCTCCGCTAAATATGTCCGCTTCCGTGTCCCTAGCTACAAGTTGGGACCACGCTACCTTGGTCCTTTCAAAATTTTGTGTCAAATTAATCCTGTCTCTTATAAACTTCTTCTTCCTCCTTCTCTTCGTATCCCTAATGCCTTTCACGTCTCTCTTCTCAAACCACTCATCCTCAACCGTTTTTCTCCCAAATCTGTTCCTCCCACTCCTGTTTCCGGCTCCTCGGACATCTTCTCGGTCAAAGAAATTTTAGCTGCCAAAAAGGTCAGAGGAAAAAATTTTTTTTTAGTGGACTGGGAGGGTTGTGGTCCTGAAGAGAGATCCTGGGAACCTGAGGACAACATCCTGGACAAAAGTCTGCTCCTCAGGTTCTCAGGCTCTAAGAAGAGGGGGAGACCCAAGGGGGGGGGTACTGTTACGCCGAGCGCTCCGGGTCCCCGCTCCTCCCCGGAGCGCTCGCTTCACTCTCCCCGCTGCAGCGCTCCGGTCACGTCCTCTGACCCGGGGCGCTGCGATTCCGCTGCCAGCCGGGATGCGATTCGCGATGCGGGTAGCGCCCGCTCGCGATGCGCACCCCGGCTCCCCTACCTGACTCGCTCTCCGTCTGTTCTGTCCCGGCGCGCGCGGCCCCGCTCCCTAGGGCGCGCGCGCGCCGGGTCTCTGCGATTTAAAGGGCCACTGCGCCGCTGATTGGCGCAGTGGTTCCAATTAGTGTGTTCACCTGTGCACTTCCCTATATCACCTCACTTCCCCTGCACTCCCTTGCCGGATCTTGTTGCCTTAGTGCCAGTGAAAGCGTTCCTTGTGTGTTCCTTGCCTGTGTTTCCAGACCTTCTGCCGTTGCCCCTGACTACGATCCTTGCTGCCTGCCCCGACCTTCTGCTACGTCCGACCTTGCTTCTGCCTACTCCCTTGTACCGCGCCTATCTTCAGCAGCCAGAGAGGTTGAGCCGTTGCTAGTGGATACGACCTGGTCACTACCGCCGCAGCAAGACCATCCCGCTTTGCGGCGGGCTCTGGTGAAAACCAGTAGTGGCTTAGAACCGGTCCACTAGCACGGTCCACGCCAATCCCTCTCTGGCACAGAGGATCCACTACCTGCCAGCCGGCATCGTGACAGTATGGTCTGTATACAGGGGGATCTATAGGACATGTAGTAATGATGTGTTGTAGTGTATGGTCTGTATACAGGGGCCCTATAGGACATGTAGTAATGATGTGTTGTAGTGTATGGTCTGTATACAGGGGGATCTATAGGACATGCAGTAATGATGTGTTGTAGTGTATGGTCTGTATACAGGGGATCTATAGGACATGCAGTAATGATGTGTTGTAGTGTATGGTCTGTATACAGGAGATCTATAGGACATGCAGTAATGATGTGTTGTAGTGTATGATCTGTATACAGGGGGATCTATAGGACATGCAGTAATGATGTGTTGTAGTGTATGGTCTGTATACAGGGGATCTATAGGACATGCAGTAATGATGTGTTGTAGTGTATGGTCTGTATACAGGGGGATCTATAGGACATGCAGTAATGATGTGTTGTAGTGTATGATCTGTACACAGGGGGATCTATAGGACATGCAGTAATGATGTGTTGTAGTGTATGGTCTGTATACAGGGGATCTATAGGACATGTAGTAATGATGTGTTGTAGTGTATGGTCTGTATACAGGGGCCCTATAGGACATGCAGTAATGATGTGTTGTAGTGTTTTGTCTGTATACAGGGGATCTATAGGACATGTAGTAATGATGTGTTGTAGTGTATGGTCTGTATACAGGAGATCTATAGGACA